>NC_090895.1:44823833-44843833 GCF_036669925.1 Montipora capricornis | reverse complement strand
ACTTACCTACAGCACTTTGGCGCCAGTTGGCACTTCAACAGCACAAACTACAATTCTGTGTCCTACAGTCGCTTGGGAAAAGATTCCATTGGATCTAAAGGAAGAGGAACTAAAGGAAAATCTCACTGTCTTGCAAGTGCAGCTATCAACTGCAAGAGAAGAATTGAACAATCTGAAAGAACAAGATAAAGATTTTTTGTCGCTGTCCAGTATTCGAGCACGTATGTGTACATTTTGTCATGTCGCTGGGCACACAAAAACCACCTGCAAAAATGAGCCTTGCACTAACATCAGCTGTTGCAAAGTACAAGATAAACATCCAGAACACAGAGCAAATATACAAGAGCTACAGCGTACGACAAAGTATCTGGAGAAACAAAGTGCTTGGAGATATTAGCTACACCAAGCTACTCTAAAAATGTGAGGGTAAATAAAGATGTATGGTATGGAGGAAGCTAACATCAAAGGTCTCGGGAATGCGCTCGAGCGGGCCAAATCATCATTTTTCGCCATAATGTGGCCGAGATTATGAGCCCAAGATCTCATCAAATATGCAAGTGGGAAACGTCTTCAGTTGGATCGTGATTTACTTGCCCTTCAAAGGGCACTGAACAACAGAGTTCCTGAATGGGGTGTGGAGGAGAATTGGCGACTGCCGCAAATGTTAGAACATGCAGTTCCAAAATTCTCAGCTGAAAGCACTGATGCCTCACAAAGATACCAGGTAGAGCGCAACTTAACTTTTTGGTGAAACTTTCTTTTGCTTATTTTTGTTTTTGAGTATTGACTTCTTCTAAAGTAAAGTTTTGCAAAATATCAGCATTGAACAGCATTTAGGAGTAGAGAAATAAAGTCCTCGGTTAATTTTTAATCTGGGATTAGCGTTAACCGGCTTTTGAACAACCGGGCCAGGGCCAGGTGTCTTTGAACAACCGGGCCAGGTGTCTTAATCATCGTGATACTTCGTCGTTACAATAGTTGTAACATTGGTGCCGGGACCAGGATGACAGAGGATATAAACAAAATGAAATCGACCCGTGCAGCCTACAAAGGACGCTGTACACAAGATTTTAAAAAGGCAGAAAAACTCATAACTTCAAAGAGTTCAGATCACGCTGAATTGGAGGCACCCCTGGACAGACTCACACGAAGAGCTGGGGAAATAGCGCAGATGGATGCTAAAATTGTGATGTCTTTGGAGACAGAGGAAGACTTTCTAAAAGACACAGAATCAGCTCTGATGTTTCAAGACGATATATCGGACTGGCAATTCAAAATTAAACAATTTCTCAAGAGTAAACAAGAAACACCGGTGAGTCAGTTCCATCATAGTAGTTTCAAACAAGCACCAACGCCGCGAATGCATGTCAATTTACCCAAGATAAACATCAAACCCTTTGGAGGAGATCCACTTGAATGGCTCACATTCTGGGATAGCTTTAGTGCAGCTATCGATAAAAATCTCGAACTAAGCGATGTTAAAAAAATGAATTATTTAAATGGAATGCTTAAAGGAGAAGGAGAAGCAGCGCACGCTATCTCCGGGCTGCCATTGACTGAAGAAAATTATAGAAAGGCAACTGAGCTATTAAAAGAGTGCTCTGGCAAAACCCAAAATTTGACCAACGCTTACATGGAGTCATTGTCCAAGATCCACGCGCCATCAAGTGACAAAAAATTTAAGGGAATTTTACGATATATGTGAAACCAATATTCGTGGCTTAGAAACACTTGGAATAATGACGGAATCATATGGAAGTTTGCAAATTCCCATACTCCTCAAGAAAATACCCGAGGACATATGCCACTTAACATTCACAGCGGATCCTTTAGCAGATACCTCCCTGGATAGATTGAAGGTAGCCATACGACAAGAAATTGAAACACGAGAGAAAAGCCAGATATCCTCCTTAGAAGATTCCACATGCTACTCAAAAGGTCGATGCATGAAATGTAAGAAGAAACACCATACTTCCATTTGCGAAGAAAAACAAGAAAATCCAACACAAAGCTCATCATATCAAATGAAAGAAAACAGAAATTCAAACAGCAGTCTGTCACCTACAACTACCATGGCGAAGAACACAACCCACATGGAAGCAACACACTCCCTTCATCCTACAAATCATATCCTGATGCAATCCTCCATCACAAAGATCAGCGGAACCGGTAAACAATATCGTCAAGCTCGCATCCTGTGCGATACGGGATCTCAAAGAACCTTTATTACTCAAGATATGAAGCACAAACTTGAAATAAAAACAATGGGAAAAGAACTCCTGGATGTAACTACATTTGCGTCATTTCAAAGCACTAGAAAAACATATGATATTGTCTCCCTTTTGCTATCGACAGAAAAAGAGAATATCAAAATAAAAGCGCTAGTAACTCCAATTATTTGTCCACCGCTATCAGTCATGATGAAGAATATAAAGATACCTCCTGAATTTAAAGGACTCAAACTTGCAGATCATTTGCAATCATCAGAAAATCTTGACGTACATGTAGATATCATTATTGGAAACGACTATTACGGTCAGCTGATTACTGGCAAAATAATAAAAACTGAAAACGAAGCCTTGATTGCTATGGAAAGCAAATTTGGATGGCTCCTATCAGGACCTGTTCAAAACGAGAGCAACCATGAAAACGACTTAAACACACTGTGTCAAAGGCTCAAAACCATGCCAGTAGAAGAGTCAAAACTCAACAACCTATTAATCAAGTTCTGGGAAATCAGCAAAATACCAGAGGAAAGCGACAAAAATGACGATATCATTAACTTTCCGAAGACCATCCGATTTAACGAGGCAACTGGTAGATACAACATCAGACTCCCATGGAAACTAAACAAACGCGATCTGCCAACAAACTTCATTTTAAGCAAAAGACGATTGAACAGTCTACTGAACAGCCTTAACAAGAAAGAAAGAGGACTAATTAAGAAATAAAACGAACAACTCCTTGAACAAGTTAATCTCGGTTTCATAGAGAAAGTGGGGAACCTCAATCTTCACGAAGGCATTTTGCATTACATTCCCCACTTTCCTGCTTTTAAAACAGACAGCGCAACAACCAAGATGCGAATAGTTTATGACGCATCTCCCAGAGTGTCATCAGAGGCATTGAGTCTAAATGAGTGTCTACACACAGGTCCAAATCCAATGCAGGATCTAACTGGCATCCTATTAAAGTTCAGGGCCCACAGAATAGCCTTCACAGCTTTCCTACAAATCGAACTAAATAACAATTTAAGACAGGGACGCTACTAGATTCTTATGGCTGAAAGACATAAGCAAATCTGTTAACAGTGTGGACAATTTAGAAGCATATAGATTTTGCCGCGTTCGTTTGGAGCAGCGCCCTCACCCTTTCTACTCAACGCAACAATCTGATATCACCTCAACGAAAAGGACAACTGGATAACGAAGGACTTAACAGAGAACATGTCTATGGACAACGTGGTCACAGGAACTAATTGCGACCATAAAACCTTAGAATATTATTCTTCGTCGCGCAGTTATCTACAAGAAGCAGGCATGAATCTCCGACAGTGGACCTCTCAACTCAACA
This sequence comes from Montipora capricornis, assembly GCF_036669925.1. NCBI lineage: Eukaryota > Metazoa > Cnidaria > Anthozoa > Scleractinia > Acroporidae > Montipora > Montipora capricornis. The sequence goes on along the minus strand of NC_090895.1, from coordinate 44,840,260 downwards.
GCTTTAAATCGCAGAGCACAAGAAGATAATGCACATGCGGCTCAAACGACAAAAATCCTAGGAATCACATAGAACTCAACAAATGACATGCTATCCCTTTCACTCGAAAAAATGATCAGAAAATCAGAGGTTATCACAAAACTTACTAAGAGATCCATGATCAGCTTTGCGTCAAAATTGTTTGACCCCCTGGGATATGTTGAATTCATTACATACAGTTAAAGATCATGATCCAGGATCTATGGAAACAAAACTTAAGCTGGGATGAGGATGTTCCGAGCAAACATAAGGACCAATGATTAACTCGAGTAGATTTAAATCGTTATCTGGAACTAAAACTGAAAATGTTCCATTAGCAACACAACGTTGTGACCATATCTCACGGTCTTCTTCAGGCAACTGACAACTTGTCACGTGACAGAAGTGCCATGTGACAAGCGGCTACCAATCAGCCTCACTGTCCTGTCCCACGTATGTGACAATGAGTGTCTGAGCCCTCCCTTCCTATTGAGAGAGGGGTTTTCAACTCTCTCCAAAATGGCCTTTTTAACTCCTCTCCTGTGCCAGTGCTCTTCTCTGCCCAAGACCACAGCGTCCGTCAGAGTAAATCCATGACCAGTGGAATTCAAATGTGTATACACCACTGCGGTCTGTGCTGGATTAGAGCTTGGTCTTCGATGCTGGTTCATTCTTGCGCCAAGAGACTGCTGAGTCTCCCCCACGTAGCGTTTCTGACAATCCTTGTCCCCACCCTTTACTCCATACACTATATTAGCTCGTTTCGCTTTGGGCACACTGTCCTTCACTCGAACAAAAGCAACAGGTGCACAGGAAATAGAAAGTGTCAAAATCTTAAATTAACAACAATAATTATTAATAATTTAAGATAGTGTACCTTCAAGTCGTTCAAAATTGTCCTTGGTACTATCATCACCTTTCTTCCACTCTTTCAGCAACTCACGATAATGCTCTTCAAAATCAGGATCCATGCACTCAGTCTTCAGTCGGCTAATTGCAGATGTATAACTTGCCGCAGATCCAAGTGCTACCAATGCGTTGCTGATGTCAAGCCATAATGCATGGAATGTTGGCTCGTCAATGGATGCCCGGGTAGCGTGACCGTAGACATTGTTTCTGTAATATTTGATTCTTGCTATGTTGGCTTCAATGCTGTTATCAGAAGCAGGAGGGAGGATGTCCCAGCTTCCAGTGCTGGCAGGGGCACCCAAGCCGCATATGTTCTTCAGCAGTACCATCAGAAGCGTAATGTCAAAGCTAGCTGATGAGACTGATGATGGGATAGTTGGGTACAGCTTTCTCCACTGGGTAACATTTAAAATCTTCCTTTTTCGCAGAGACTGCAATGTAGGATGAGCTGGTGATGTACTTGCCAAAATGCCATGCAGACGGCTAGGGGGATGTATCCTGTCAAAGGTGTCTCTAAGTGCCTGAGTTCCCACATCCACCAGAAGACGACACAACCGTGCATAGTTTGTTGTCTCCTTAGTGGATGAAAATGATGGTGCAGCACTTGCCATCTTTTAAACTGTTGGTTTCATTAACTGTAAGAAAAATTAGCATCACTTGTGAAGCTCAGTTTCCACTAGTGTGGATATAATGCTGGGGTTGATGGAAGATCAAAATCATAGCACATTACTGTTCAACTCTATCTGCATGCATGACAATATAATTTATGCTTGTGCAATGCCTTTGTAGGCTTCTGGAAGTATGATATGATCGTTCCCCGCGTTCGGGTCCAAAGTGCCAGTGCTTCAAGGAAAAGTCGCTTGCCGTAATTGGCTTCGAAACCAACGACCTTGACATTTTCAAAATTCATGTTGAGGCTGAAATTGTGGACATGGCTTGCAACTTCGGACTTTTGGTCAAAAAATGCCACTGCCTTTTTGTGCTCCGCAATTTGGGTCTTTAATGATCTTTCTGTTTGGCCATAGTACACAAAATTACACGGTGTGCAATTGATTTTGTACAATATGCCTGATTTCTGGCAGTCAGAATTGCCTCGCCCTTTGGGACGTGGAAAAAGGCCGTTGATGGTTAGTTGTGGTGTGTAAGCTACTTTGACCTTTTGTTGTTTCAAAATGCGACCTATTTTCTTGGAAATGCCCTGTACATATAAAAGTTGGAAGTTGTTCTTGGTGGGTTGTTTGGTTAACGCCCTCTCGGAGTTTTGAAGAAAAGACATGGGATAATTCTTATCTCACAGAACGGCTTTGACTCGTTGTGTTTCTTCTCGCCTTCCTTTATTCGCTGACGGGATGCTGTTTGCTCCTTTCAGCAAAGTGTTAACCACAGATCTTTTGTGGCACAAAGGGTGACACGAAAAGAAATTGAGATAACAGCAGTGTTCAACACTAACGCTTGCCTGATTGCCTGGGGCAAGCCAAATATATCCGTGGGCAAGTAAAACAACTCTTAAGACTTTCCCGATCGGGCAATCAGAATTTTTGTTCGACTTATATTTTGTGAAACGAGTTGATTGGCAACGAAGAAAGTGACTAGCAATATGATGTAGTCACTGCAAACACGATTAAAAAATAGTCTGGATAGCACAAGTGTTACTAATATTTTAAAAAATACAACCACACTTTTGAATTTTTGGAACGTGTTTCGATGTTTCAAACATCATCTTCAGCCATAGTGAGTGTAACATTAAAATCTTAACAAGATAATTAGTATATATATATATATACCAGTAACTATCAATACAATGATTCTTTGTAGATTAAATGTTCGTTACAAGTACGTAAAATTCAAACGAACCAACAATATTATAGAGAACACAACTGACATAACGGTAAAAGTTTAAAAGTGTAATTATGCTAAACTGACATGATCAACTTGTTTGTTGAGTTCGGGTTTCAACCGCTCAATATGGAAGCTCTCCTTGATTTTGAGTTGATAGAAAGAAGTAGCATTATCAATAATTTTGAAGCAAGAAACATCACAATTATCGTGACAATTTTTAGAAAAACTAAGATGCTTGAAAATATGAGAATCTTTGTCCCAGAAAAGGTGCTCATTTACACATGTGTAGAAATGCCTGTTGGTTTCACCAACGTAATAATGATAATGCTACTTCTTTCTATCAACTCAAAATCAAGGAGAGCTTCCATATTGAGCGGATGAAACCCGAACTCAACAAACAAGTTGATCATGTCAGTTTAGCATAATTACACTTTTAAACTTTTACCGTTATGTCAGTTGTGTTCTCTATAATATTGTTGGTTCGTTTGAATTTTAGGTACTTGTAACGAACATTTAATCTACAAAGAATCATTGTATTGATAGTTATATATATATATATATATATATATATATACGAATTACCTTGTCAAAATTTTAATGTTACACTCACTATGGCTGAAGATGATGTTTGAAACATCGAAACATGTTTCGAAAATTCAAAAGTGTGGTTGTATTTTTTGAAAGATTAAAAAATAACAACGTTACATCTCTTTGCTGTCACTTATTTTTCTGTTGAAAGAAATAAATTAATTATTGGTACAAACCTCAAAACAGATTGGAAGGAGGAACATCTTCGAAAAGAATGTTTGTTACTATGGAACCCAGTTTCGCACGGCCAAATGCGCTACGATACTTTAATATCGAACAAGCGCACAAGAAAATTGTACCTTTTGTCACGCAATTTCAACCCGCTTTGAAAGGCTTAAAGAACATTCCATTGGACAAATGGCATTTTAATTCAAAACCAGCCTAATCTCAAATAGATATTCAAGGAATCTCCCTTGATCTCTTACACAAAAGAAAAAGCGCTTAAAGATATGCTTGTCAAGACAAAACTGTTAAGGTCCCACAGACGGATTTTTCGCGCGTTGCTAAGGAAGTGAAATGTTACTTCCGGTAACTGACGTCATCATATCATGAGCTGACAAGAAAACCCACTCACAAGCAAAAGTCACCACACAAACTGTTGTTTCCATCGAAGGTTTTTCCTTGCCCTTCCTCACGCTCGTTCTCAGATCAACTGCGCATGTGTAAACAAACTGACTTCCGGTTTGAGAAAAAAGCTAAATTTCCGGCGGTTTTAAATTGAATTATTTTTTTTTTTTACATGGAACGTTTCACCCCCAAATACAGAATATAGCTAAGCATTGATTTTTTAAAATCATCTTTTTTGAAAAAGTTATGGGTATTTCAGTATCATTTATGTCTTTAAAAAGAACATTTTTCAAAATACAAAGAAAACCATGCTTGGCTGGATGCAAAAATGAATAAAAATTATCAAACCATTGATTAAATACCCAAATTGCGTAGCACAGAGACAAATTTAGAGTTTTCTTTTATTGGTCACGTGACCATGGGCATGGTATGATGACGTCATATTTAGGGTCATTGGCTTACAAAAGTTGGAAACTGACCAAAATAATGCCAAATTCTCTCAAATTACTGAACCATTACATCCTTAGCAACGCACCCCAAAAAATATGTCAGTGGGCCCTTAAGGCTACTAGAACACAATGGGCACACAGCTGGAGTCGCATTGGTCTGTCAAACCCATTTTACACACCTCACACAAAATTGACATTTTTACAAGCCTCGTTTTACGAGACATCTGTTTTGTCTCTTCTACTGGCCAAACCTGCCCAGAGGGAAGGAGCACGAACAGGACTCGTGGTCCTATGCTAGGTGCTCCACCCTACCCTATCCAGACCAGAAAGACCAGACCACAACACCGGGAACTACATGCCCTACTCTTTACGACAAGTGTGCGGGTTCTTTTATGTCCCACAGGATTATGAACATTGAAGCCTCCTTTGCGTTTTAATGGGCAACAGGTCTTTAGAAGGTGGGCAACTGAAAAAAACCATGGGCAACCAAAAAATCAAAACTGGTTGCCCAAAGGGCAAATTAGTAAAAAAGCAAGTGTCGAACACTGTAACAGTCAGTGTGTGTCGGTTTTCTGTAAACATACACTCGAATTTCGGTGCCGCGTCTACTTGTAACGTTGTCTAGAAAAGGTAAGCCTTGCCTATTGGTGTTTTCTAGTTCCAAAGTGAACTGTATATTTGGGTTAATTCAGTTCAGATGCTATGAAACTCATTGACTTTATCCTTCGTTAAACAAGAATGACTATTGTCAACATAGCAAAACCACCATTTGGGAGGGTGCGAGAATGTGGAGATCGCCATTTCCTCAATTTCTTCCATAACCAGGTCAGCTAAAACTGGACTGATGGGACAACCCACGGCACATCCAAAAATTGCGGAGCACAAAAAGACAGAGGCAGGCTTTGACCAAAACTCCAAAGTTGCAAGCCATGTCCACCATTTCAGCCATAACATGAACTTTGAAAATGTCAAGGTCGTTGGTTTCAAAGCCAGTTACCACGAGTAACTTTTCCTTGAAGCTTGGCACTCTAATTTGGACCAGAACGCTGGAAACGATCATATCATACTTCCAGATGCCTAGAAAGACATCACGTGAGCATGAATTACATGGTCACGCACGCAAACTTTGTGCTTCGTTACTTTAAATAGCGTATCACAACAAAGTTTGCTTTCATATCACTGATGAAGGCTTAAGAATTAGCCAAAACGTCTGTTGCAAATATCTGTTCTTTTATTTTTCAAAAAGGCAAACCTTTTTCCGTAGAACTTATGAAAAATTTGTGTGGGAAGCAAAATTTCCCTGGACACAACATCTGCCATGTTCAGAATTACTGACACCTGTTTGCGAGAAATGTGCCTCTCACTGCCTGCTAGTCTGTCTTGATTTTCACTAAAACCGTTGTAAAAGATGAGAGTCACCACTGTTTACATTGATTAGCCCAAGCATCTACTTCAAAAGTTATTGAAACCCCTGGGATTCGATGAAAATTTAATAAAACAATAATTATTCCATTTGTGCTTATTGGATATGAAACTGGTTATGAGCCTTGTTGGCTATAATTTTACCATCTCATATCCAACGTGCAGTCATGGAATTAATCATTGTGAATTAGTTCCTAGAAACAATTGGGTGTCCCCTTTTGGGTGACTTAAGTTGACCGGATTGTATGATGAACACCATAACAGTTCTGTTAACCTTCCCCTATTCAAACTCACCGAGCGATTTCATCAATATGGTATTAAGAACCCAAGGTTATGCATGCCTAAACAAAGGACCTAACCTGAAAGAAAGTGAGAAATAAATAAGATTGAGTGTTGAAACAGTTAAAGCACGAGCACGGATCAAAAGAGGCGACTTTTGCTCAATATGAAATAAAAATTTAAAGTGGTAACTATGATAAACCCAAGGATGCTGCCTAACGGTCGCCTAAGTTTCTGAACGAGTAGCCCGAACGGGAGCCAAACTTATCACAAGGTGATTTATCCTTACTTCTTATAAATTTGATCCCAGCTGGAGATTAAACGATGAAAAAGGCGATATGGTTGGAGAGAACGGCAGCTAAGCAAATTCCAAAAATAAACGACTCTTCCTTGACTTGGCTGAGGTTATTTTGACTTGGGTGCTGAGGGCTTTCGTTGCGTTACCTCCTGGTAGCGCACGGAGACTGGGTCGCAATGTGATTCCCAAATATGGAAATCTACGTCCATTTCAAATGAGACGTTAAAGTCGTCTCAAGACGACTTTAACGTCTAGTATAAAAACGAGAAATAATACAGACGCATTTAACGTCTGACGACTTTAACGTCTTGTTTTAAGTGCGTCGTTGAGACGCACTTAACAGACTACTTTAATGTCTCAGACGTTAAATGCGTCTAGTATAAAAACGGGACGCCCTAACTTGGACGCATTTAGCCCTGAGTCCTTTGTTAATCTGCACTTCGTTCCTTCCTTGCTCTCTAGGTCGACAAGAAAAAACAAGCCATGCGCCGAGGCTAAATCTAATTCCTCGTCCATCGCCAGAAAATATCCTGATTCCTAGACTGATTTCTGTCACAAAAAATATTTGCGTCTGTCCTTCTAGGCGACGTTGAGACATAAATTTGAGTAGCTGCAATTCCGCCACGTTTATTTGCTCGGCATATTGTAAAATATGGACTGTATTGAATTTGTAAAACAAGGATTGGATTTGTAAAACACGGATTTGTAAAACACGGATTTGTAAAACGCCGATTTGTAAAACGAGGATTTGTAAAACGAGGATTTGTAAAACATGGATTTGTAAAACACGAATTTGTTAAACATGGATTTGTAGCTACCAATTCAAACACTGAAAATTATCCGTGTTTAATTTCTTTCTTGCGACCTTCTGCACTCTTTTTCACGTGTTTGCTGGATGCAGAGTATTCACTTTTTCACGTAATTGAGTTAACTGAAAAAGCTCGGTCCAGATATGTACAGTTACTATAACAAATCTGAAAAACGTTTCTTTCCTTTTATGAAGAATATAAACATTTCTAGAACATGGCGCTTAGATAGACTCCAGTGTTTTATTCATCTTTAACGATAACTTTAAAACATAATGCCAACATAGCAGAATCACCCATTGTCATGCTTGGTGTCCCCTGCTGTACAAAGAAGTAATCCGTATATAATCTTAGACCTTCTTCTTCTTCTTCTTCTTCTTCTTCTTCTTCTTCTTCTCCTCTACTATTCAATAATTTTAAGTGAACTAAGAGATCAGAGAACCTTTTTTACTTTTAAATATTCGTCATTTAGGTATTCGTCCGTTTAACTAGTATAATTAATACATAGTTTAATATACCACTACTGTCATTTTTAACCGCTTGTTAGTAGGCCGTTTCCGGGTTCATGTCTGCCTCCTCTTCAAAGCGAGTGTAAGTGCGAAGTTTTTGTGATGGTAATTAGTTGTACTTTCAGTGCTTAAGAAATATAGAAAACATGTACCGTGTTTCTACCAAGTTATAGAAACACGAGTGAAAGTTTTGGAGAACGAGAAATGCTGTGGGGACACGAGTCGCAGGCGAGTGTTTTCACAGCTTTTTCGAGTTCTCCCAAACTTTCACTCGTGTTTCTATAACTCGATAGAAACACGGAGTAAAAAGTAAAAGTGAAGTGGTGCATTTATAAAGCGCCTTTATCACAAACGTCTCAAAGGCGCTTTACAATGATCAATTTACCCCCAGCGGACTGGAAGCATATACAGGCGTAAATGGCAGCCGCTTCTAAGCAGTCCATGCATGCTGGTACTCATTTTACCGACCTCGGAAGGATGGAAAGCTGAGTGAACCTTAGCGGGAAAGAAGGTCGCTAAATATTCCAGTCTCGGTAGAACCAGGAATGGAACCCGGGACCTTAGGGTTGGAAGGCAGAGATCTTACAACTGCGCCAACCCCTCCGCTGTACATGTTTCCTATTTCTTTTAGAAAACAACGCGACGAGAAAAAGGAAAACAACTTGTTAATTCTTATTATCACAATGTAATTTTGCTCGCGCCATCACCACATCAACAGCTCGTGCTTCTGTGTCTCCATCGAAACACGATTTTTAACCAATCAGCCCGCGTATTTTCTTAGGACTGTTTTCTAAATATAAATGAATACTAATTTTCATAAGAAAAAATTCGCACTTTGACTCGCCTTGAAGAGGAGGCAGATATGAACTCGGAAATGGCCTTATCTGCAAGAGAGTGGAATAAACGATATTTATTATTATTATTATTATTATTATTATTATTATTATTATTATTATTATTTTAACCTATCCTTTTGCGAACATGATTAAAAAAAGGAAGCTATAGTGTCATTTTCTAAATTGTCTCGCCCAAGTTTTGCAGTTGCATAAGTAATGAAGCCTAATGCTCTCTTTTTTACTAACACATGCAAAATTAACCTTGACGTCTACCCGGAACTTGAAGTCTTTAAAAGAATGGAATGAATTCATGATAAGAACGCGCTATGTCTCCTAATTTAACAACCTGTGAGAGGAAACAGATTTACTGGTATCAAGAGAAAAGATATTTTAATCTTAAATTAGAAAGAAAACCAACCAAACAATAACAACAATAACACCACTTGCAAATGTGGTTCTGGTCACCTGACCGACCATGAGCGACAACTGTTTGAATGCTGTACTGATGTTTATCAGGTACAAAATGAAAACTGCATAATGTCATCCAGAAGCGTTTTCTAACAAGAAAACGAGTTACTAAAACCACTTTTAAGTGTCTCATGATTGCTTGTCACATCGAAATAATCTAAAAGAAAACGCCCAGCCTGTTAACAGCCATTTCCTTATGCTCCGGCAATAGAAATGGTAAGAGGTCTGACGGCACTTGACAAAGGCTGGGTTGAAAGCCTGGAAAGGCTGTTGTGACACAGTAAGGGTTGACATGACAATACACTGAGGAGATATCAGGAGAGATATGCTGTCTGCCATCCTTGTAGTACTTCCGTTGCAGTCTTGTCGTTAGAACAAGGTCGTCTGGTGCGAGGGGTATCAAACTACCTGGCTTTAGCGTTTGACCGCAGCCATAACATCGGGACACCTTGCTGTCCAAAAACGAGAGTATCCCGATGCCTGGTGCTGGTTTTGGACGCTCAGGGTAGTTGACCTGCATATTTTCTGTTGACTCAATACTCTGACCAGGAAGACACGTCGGTGTGTGACCGGTGGTTTGGGTGCATGGGTAATTGTACAAGACCGGTGGATTTTCTGAAACTCCCATACCAAGATTAGGTTGCATCTGGATGGAGTCGTCAAGATCGCCCTCCATTTCTAGATAAAGAGATACAATTTGTGAAAACTGATTCCCAAACGAACTTGTTTATTTTTTTTATCGAGCAGCTGTTTGTCACTGTTCACTCTTGATACAAACAGCCTTTTAATTACTATTACTGCACTTCACTTCACTACAGCTGCTAAATTCTCTTGGCTAATTTCAGGTCAGTTCAATTTTTTCATTTAGCCAGAAAAACAAGATAGAAATTAAATAAAGCAAAGGTAACCCATTTCACTCAGGTGTTACGTTCTCTCCCAGAAATACACATTGGTCATGGATATTTATAGGTACGTAACAAAACGTGTACAGTACAAATCTTGTTAAGACGGTGTTAAGAACTCGTTCGAAGTTAGTAGAAACATCACATGAAAATCAAGGTCATAATAAAACCTTACCTTCTACGGGTGCCACTTGGACTTTCTGTTGAGAAACATGAGCCGGTTGACTGTTGTTGAGAAGACGGAGAATTTCCGCCGCTGTGGGTCGTGACCTTGGGTCAAATCGTGCACATGATTTGAACACATTTTCAAGTTGCGACCATTGCGTTTTCCGAATAGAGTCGTACTTGTCGTCGTGGGTAGGTAATTGCTTTCGTCTCAATAAACCGTTCATGGCCTTTTCGGAGAACGGAATTCCAGCTCGTTCAAATTCAGCCCTGTACGGGTTAGACACATTTGGATTGATCAGTGAGAAAATGAGAATTCCCAAAGACCAAATATCGGCCTTCTCAAGATCTTCCTGGTTCGCGATTTTCAATTATTCGAGTTGTAGCTCTGGCGCCAAGTAAACAGGGGTACCACGGCACGTGGATTCGGTTTTCGTTTCTAGAATGGAGCAGGTCTGGATGTCCAGTGACCTGCTAAGACCGAAGTCTGCGAGTTTACAGACAATAGGGCATTTGGCATACGATGTTTCAAGGTCATCTTTGTCGTAGTGTTGGTTGCAAACCAAAGTATTACCTGGTTTTAGGTCTCTGTGGGCAATGCCGTTTCTGTGTAGAAAATCTAGCCCATGCAGTGAGCACGTCTATTGTGCACACCAATAACACATCAGCGAACGAGGAAAAGTCAAATTCAGCGTCTACAAAATGCACGAAATCTTGAAGTGTGGTCACCTTTTTTTCTACGCCAAAATGGCCGAAGTCGAAGCACAATACTCCATCATTATGGCATAGGGCTCGTGACAAAACCTCAGGAACCCGGAGATATTTCTGTGGCCTTTGACACTATGGAGGATACCGGCTTCCTTCTCGAAGCGTCGCTTTGAATCGGCGGATTCACCGTTTAACTTCTTGACACAAACATGACGCTGCATCTCTCCTAATGTAAAGTCAGCCAAATAGACGGTCCCAAATGTCCCGCTTCCAAGCTCTTCTCTAATTTTTACAGAGCTCCATGAGAACTCTGGAAACTCAAATCCACGTCGCCGTTTTCTGGTCCGAGATGAAAGTTTAAAAGAAGCCGCCATCTCCTTCCTCGCACAATAACCTATCTTCTCCCGCGCAAATTTAAAAGATGCAAATTTATTTTCTACAGAGGTCTACAATGCATTTTTAAAATTACGGTCTTTTGGCAGCCTGGTTGTTTGTATGTCACGTACACTTTTCTTTGATCCATGTTTGCCCTAGTAAAATGACCTATTCCCGTTAAACGTTGGAAATCGGTCTTGACCAGCTCCTGTGTATTAAGATGTTGATAATTTTTAAAATAAAAACGCGCCGAATGCATTGTAAAGTTAAATATAACTACGCGGAATTTTGTTTTTGAACACGAGAGAATGCTGAAAATGCCGGGAATACTTACTCGCTGTACGCGAGTGCTTCTCGTATTTCTCGATTATTCGTAAACATTTCCAAATGCTAATATTACTCAACATCAAACAATCTTTTAGAGAAATTATTTGAATGTGAAGCGGTAACATAACATGAAAATAATGTAAAGTAAAAGAATTAAGATTAAAAGGGGACAGACAGAAATAAACAAATAAACAGTCAAACAATGCTATCATTTTTACAAAAAATGATAAACCTCCTTTTACAAATCCGTGTTTTACAAATCTTCTTTTTACAAATCCACGTTTTACAAATCCGTGTTTTACAAATCCGCGTTTTACAAATCCGTGTTTTACAAATCCGTGTTTTACAAATCCAGTTCGTGTTTTACAAATCCAATCCATTCCATGTTTTACAATATGCCCAGTGCAAAGAGTAAATAACTAGTATTTTTTTCCGTAAATACCCCGCGCCCCCATTATGGTATGGTGAACATAGTCAATTTCGTTGGCAGAAAAGTATTCTTCCTATTGCCCTGACCTGCAGGCTGTGACCTGACCTGTGACCTGATCTGACCTGTGACCTGTCGTCATTCGGAACTCGAGTATTAAAGGTAGGATTACATTGTCATTTCAGTGAAACTATTATTTCCGTGATGCGATGCTGTATCTCCCACTGATCACTGAAGGTTCTTCCCTAACCCCAAAATACTTGGATCTTTACGGACTTTATTGCGAGCAAAAAATAAACAAATAAACCGAAAAACGGTAACTTTTTTTCTGAAGTACACTTTTACTTTTACTATTCCAAACTGGAATGTTGATTGGTGACATCTACATCTACATGTTCCAACAATCGGCAAAGTCCCTTTTTGACTTGTGGCTGTTTCTGCTTAGGTGGCCTCATACACCACAAGCCTTTTTAGAGACATCACCGCCAATCCGGCCACTTCTGCTGGAGAGAACAGGACAGCCACAACACCGGGGACTTTACTATCAAAACCAGTAGAGTGGTAAAACTGCCGTTGGAAATTTGAATCCGAAGCGGTTCGATTCTAAACACGTGATCTTAAACAAATTGTCATGTGATCCGAAAAATAATGCCACGTGATCCAAAAAAGTGTTTCTTGTTGAATGCCATGACCGCCAACGCGCTTTCACACGAACCACGTGACAACTTTTTTATGTCATGTGACGACTTCTTTTGCGGATCACGTGATAAGATTTTTGGAACCCGCATTAAAAAATTCTAACGGCAGATTTGCCACTCTAGTGATTTTGATAGTATCCCCTACTATTCTCGAATAGTGCTTGGGTTCTTTACCGTCCGACAGGGAACTTATGAACATAGAAGACATTTGTAAGACGGGGCCTATTGTTTATAGTCCTTATATGAGAAGACTTGAAAGTCTAACCATTTGCAGATGAAATTATCGGTTTAGTCTCACTTTGGTATTGTGATTACTTATGCCATGTTGTGTTTTGCCTGATTTGGCAGCATCATTTTGGTCGGTGTTTTGACCTCCTTTTGTTTTACACCTTTTGCCTGATTTGGCGTCTCCGTTTTGACCATACGTATTTTGGGCTAAATTCACCTTTATCACTCGGCGGCCATTTTGTAGTCCGTGCGGAATAAAGGCTTTATCTTTGCATTGTCTTTGCCCGTCCAGCCTCGCACTGAATGAGAGGTTCGACGGGCAAAATCTTTAGTTTGGACATTGAGTGATATGGGCCAATTGTTTTTCTGCCATTTTTCCTATTTTATTGTGTTTTGCCTGATTTGGCAGTTTGTCTTGAACCGAGGTTCGGCTTCCGTTTTGTCATTTTTATGGCATTTGATTTTCTGTTTGTATTGTGTATCCCCTATTTTATGTTATTCTACCTTTTTCTTGCTTCCTTTTATTTTATTTTATTTCTTGTAGACGTTATACAATCGGGGATTTGGCGTGAAGCAAACTCTCTGGTCGATCCATCTTTGCGTAGGCTTGTTCCAAACCTTCTCGATTTACAGTTGGAGTCCAGGGCTGCTTCCACCGTGCAGCTACAGATCTGGCTGGCTGAAGTGGCGTCAGTGGGCGGCTTCTAAGATTGGCGTTCAAGTTATTCCAGCAAAGCCTCTGCATTTTGCGCTCTTTATTAGCGAGCTTACTGTAATTTCAGTTAGCAATAACACAGGGATATCTTCTATAGAGTCAGTTCTTTACGGAGTTATGTGGGGTCATAGTCTGGCCGGGATTGTAGATTGCCCTACTAGTCACCCCCTCGTTAAGTCATTCCTAGAGGGCGCTAGAAGGAAGCTATGAAGTCAGATCCGAGACTATATTCGTCTTTCGACTCGTCCAGTCGTTATTCCGGTTTGTCTCGTCGTGTACCGAGTTCGTCGCGTTGACCTCCCAGTTAGTCTCGTCGACTCTCCAGATCGTCTCGTCGTAAGTTGATCCCTTTCGTCTCGTCGCCGACGAGTTCTTCCCGTCGATTCTCCAGATCGTCTAGTCTTACGTTGCTGCGTTCCACTCGTCGCCATCGAGTTCGTCTCGTCAACTCGTGAAACCGTTTCATAATACATCACTCTGCCTTTGACTCGTCAAGTTCCCAGTTCTTCTCGTTGACACGTGAGATCGACTCGTCGTGGGTCGTGAAGCAGCTAGAGACTGGGTTTGAGTTCAAAGCACATGGTGCGCAGTTGGCGCAGTTTTGGTGCGCCAAAAACATGGAGGAGTTGCGGGGCATTTTACAAAACACAATCAATAAAATCGAATCTATATCTTCATCTACGCCAAATACCCCAAATGGTGGCGATAATCAACAGCCTACAAGCTCATATTTGTTTGCACGAGCAGAAGCAAATTCGAGGTGAGCCAATAATTGAACACTTTAGTCTAAGAGCACATTTTTCAAGGTTGCAGTAGACTTTGCCGAGGACCTTTATTTGTATTTGCAGGCAAATAGTCGATTAGAAGACTAACAATGAATGAATAATGTTGATTATAATAATAACCGAGTTCTTGAGTGAAAATTTTCAGGTGATGGTTTGCCAGACTCCAAATATTCAGTTATTGTTTTTGTTCTGGATAAGAGCAGTTTAATATTTGAATAATTATGTGAAGCTTATATTATCACAGGCCCAGCCTGTTTAATTATGTGGTTACAGTACCGCCATATCAACATTCAATTTTCCATTAATTTCTGTTAAGTATTTAAGCTGCCTAAAATCGGTCTTTGTCTGGCTGTACATTTTAAATAAAATGGAGTACAAAATTTCCACATTGTTTAAGTTTCTTTTGGGGCAGTTGTGTTGTGCCGAACACTAACCCTGTCGTAAAGCGTTCAGTTCACTGAATGATGTTTAGAAACATGTAGCAAATCAAGGAAAACACACACATAACCATTGCTTGAAATACCAAGTCGGTTGATGAAAAAATGTGCTGTTTGGAATGTTTTTACCCGCTCAATGTTTTGCCGGGTCAGACACTTGAGCCGGCTGAAATACCCGGAATTTAAGTACTGATAAAACTAATGAGGTCCTCTTGACAGTAACAAGGCAAGAAAACCAATTATTATCATCCCAATTCAAATCGCCAAAACTTTGCTTGCTTGTAGCACAGCATTCGGAACGAGGTCAATGCATTGGCCAGTTAGTCATTCATGGGGTAAACGAATAAATGTACAAATGGGGAAGTGCTTTTTTAAGAATTCGTACAGTTTCTCGTGACAATTTGCAACCCCTGCAATAAAAAAGCTTGATTTCACAAAGTTTCATTAAGAATGAGGTGAGGGGTTTTTGCAAATGATCCAATGCGTTACCGCACAGGCTCAGGATATACAGGTTTGGGATATAACTAGCGGACGTTTCCAAATCTTGCAGGTCATTTTCATTTAAATACAAGTGTTCAAGGTATAACCATGTCAAATGCGGAAAAAAGCAAAGCTTTCTGGTCAGTGGACTGAGATTCCCGCTAACACTGACATTGCTGAACGTCAACGTTGTCAATGGCATGTCTTTGTCTACTCCGCCAAAAAGGGCCAACATGTCTTCAACATTTAAACTGGTATCATCTGTGCCAACTAAAAGGAGATTTTGTAAGGATGACAATCTCGCGAGCGAAAGACCGAGCGCTGCGGCAACTGCGGGAGTCAGGTGGATTTCAGATAGCGCCAGGGAAATGAGACTTTTGTGCGTGATACTAGAAACCAGCCTCATGCTTGCTTCCTCAGCACAGCACTTATCAAAGGAAATATTAAGTTTGGTGATGTTTTCAAAACGTAGCAACAATTCAGCGAGTTCTTCAGCTCCTTTTGAAATAAACAGACCAACCAATTTTAAATCACACTTTCTAGGGTTTGGGAGCTGTTGCAAAAAATTGCAAACAATGTCACTGTCTCCCATAAGATAAACGAAGATACCCATTAAATGGGTGCAATTTTTGATTACAGCACCAAGATCACCGGCTTCCATTGTAGAACTATGATAACACTGAAACGTACTTAAGAACTTAAGAGACGTCTTTCCTGGAACAAAATTTTCCAACGGACACGGTAATGCAGCAGCCTGTGCACTCTCAGTGAATAGTCTGGCATGGGCAGCACAACACAATCGCAAGTCTCTGAAATAAACACTGACATCACCGTCGTGGATATGAAGGATTGATGAAAAACCACATTGATCACATTGAAACTCGAAGAATTTTCTCAAAAATACTCCGAGGGGAACATTTTCAGAACTCTCAGTTATCTTTATTGTGGTATCAAGGAAGTTCAGTGTTTTTACCACATTGTAAAGAGTTGAAACAACGTTTTTTTCTTTCAAGTCTTCAAAAGGACCAAAAATAAAAGTCCAGGATTTCACACCGGAAAACAGTAACGAAAGAGAAGGAGGTGGTTCTCTGAGAATTGTAATCCCGCCAAAGCAATCAACGCAAAATTTTGCAAGGTTTTGTTTTGACTGTACATCTTTAAAGTAATAAAAAACCAAATCACTGAAGTGCGC
>NC_090895.1:44806333-44818833 GCF_036669925.1 Montipora capricornis | reverse complement strand
ACCATCAACAGCCTTTTTCCGCACCCCTAAGAGCTAGACGATTCTGACTGCCAGAAATCAGGCATAGTGTACAAAATCAATTGTACACAGTGTTACAGTAATTTGTGTACTATGGCCAAACAGAAAGATCATTAAAGACCCGAATTGTGGAGCACAAAAAGGCAATTATGGGTTTTGACCAAAACTCTAAAGTTGCAAGCCATGTCCACCATTTCAGCCACAACATGAACTTTGAAAATGTCAAGGTCGTTGGTTTTGAAGCTAATTACCACAAGCAACTGTTCCTCAAAGCCTGGCACTCTACTTTGGACCTGAACGCTGGAAACGATCATATCGTACTTCCAGAAGCCTACAAAGGCATCACGGGAGCATGAATTGCATGGCCATGTGCACAAGCTTCGCACTACGTGACTTTAAATAGGGTATGATAACGAACTTCGCTTTCATATCACTGATTATGGCCTGCAAAATAGAGTTTATTTTAGTTGGCAATGACAGCGTCAGCAATATGCTTTTTTCCATAATAATAATAATAATAATAATAATACACATAATGATAATACACAATGTTTAGATGTCCTTAAACTATCCACATAAAAAACTCTTACTAAAGGTATCTCATTTAATCTACCATCACCATGACCTAATATGACACTACTGTCATATTTACCTTCATTTTTTGGTTGAAGCCTTTTTGATGTTAAGTGAATTCACACATTTTATTTTGTTCAACTTAACCTTCCTAATGCTTTCTTCTGTTTTACACAGTTTGCTCAAGTGATTCAAAACAGCCAATAAAGGAAGTGGGTTACTTCTTGCCTTTGCTTTAACATACAAGTTCATGTCTTTTACCAGCCAAAATATAAAGCCCATTAAAGCAGAGTTCCTTACGACTCTTCTCAACCTACCCTGGATCTCCTTTAGTTGGTCCTGAGTGTGCACTCCTTGTGTCTTCAGCATCTCTTTATTATTGAAAAAAGAAAAACATGAGAAAGTAATGAAAAAAGATAGAAATGAGAAAGTTAAGCCCACAAAGCCAGAAACTCACAGTAACTCAGTAGGAATAATGGTTTCAATAGCTTTAGGGAATTTCCACTCCAGCAAAAAAATTAATAAACACCTGTCAGATTGTTTCCGGACTCTAAATTTTTCATTTATTACACAACTTTGACGGTCAAAGTTGTGTAATACACATCTTTGATGGTCAAACTTGTGTAATAAGCGAAAAATTTAGAGTCCGGAAACAATCTGACAGGGGTTTAATAACATTAACCCACAATAATGATGTCCATACAATCAAATTTCCCTGAACATTAAAAAAAAATTAAGTTGTATCCGACATAATTTCCTGGCCATCTTAAATACATGTAATAATTGTGACATTTTATGGTTGCCCTGATGTTATCATTCAAAAGCCCTTTGTATCAGAACAATTAAGCAACTGTTACATATCACAATCATCAAGATAGTGGAGCTCGCAAAAAAATTAAGTAAAATGAGTGAATCAAAAATTCAATTACTTCCTCAAGCTGAATGGCCTTTCTTAGTGGTGGTAGAGTGTACCAGTGGGAGGAAGCGAAAGTAGTAATACAGGCCACTTCATAAGCCAGCTGAACGGATGTAGTGTTCAATTTTCTTTTTCCTGAATTTGTCATGTGCTTTCAGAAATAATATCAATTCTCAGTTCACTGAATTTATTGCCAAGGATCAAGAGCTGTTTCTAGAGCCATCAATCTAAATTAACTTATTGTAACATTATGATGCTCTTTCCTGTTTTCGAGGAACAAAAGTGACTGGTGCACAGAAAATACGAAGTATCAAAGGCTCAAATGTGGTTGAATTTAACAATGAATAAGGTAGTGTACCTTCAAGTTGTTCAAGTTTGTCCTTGGTGCTATCATCATCTTTCTTCCACTCTTTAAGCAACTCACGATAGCGCTCTTCAACATCAGGATCCATGCAATCAGTCTTCAGTCGGCTTATTGCAGATGTATAACTTGCTGCAGATCCAAGTGCTAACAGTGCATTGCTGATCTCAAGCCATAATGCTTGGAATGTTGGCTCGTCAACAGATGCCTGGGTTGCATGACCATAGACATTGTTTCTGTAATACTTGATTCTTGCTATGTTGGCTTCAATGCTGTTATCAGAAGCATGGGGAAGGATGTCCCAGCTTCCAGTGCTGGCAGGGGCACTCAAGCCACAAATGTTCCTCAGCAGTACCACCAGAAGCGTAATGTCAAAGCTAGCTGATGAGACTGATGATGAGATAGCTGGGAACAGCCTTCCCCACTGGGTAACATTTAAAATCTTCCTCTTTCGCAGGGACTGCAATGTAGGTAACTTACCGGCCAATATCCAGTGGAGACAGCTTGGGGGATGTATCCTGTCAAAGGTGTCTCTAACCACCTGAGTTCCAACATCCACTAAAAGACGACACAACCGTGCATAGTTTGTTCTTTCCTTAGTGGATGAAAATGATGGTGCCACACTTGCCATCTTTTAAACTGTTGATTCACATTAGCTGTAAGAAAAAATAGCATCATCTGTGAGGCCTAGTTTCCAATAATGCAGACATAATGAAGATCAAAATCACAATATACTACTCTACTTTTCAACTCTATCCTTTAAAAGCAGTCAGGGGATATTTTAATTAGTTTGGGTCACTAAATTGTTACTACAGTCTAAGCTCTCGTAAGCGAGCACCACGGGAATTCGAAAAAGTGGTCGCAACAAGAGCTGGTCGCTTACGAGAATGGGCTCTCGTAAGTGACAAAATTATAAACAATAGAGGATGGTCACTTATGAGAGCTTTCAGCAAGAGTCTCTGGAATTTGTAAAATCTTATCGATGGTACTGAAGATTCAGGGTTGGGAACTTCTTACTTTCACTCACATCTTCCAAAATATCCTTATCAGACATTCCCAGCCAAAACATTTCAAAACATTCAAAGCCCTCCTTGAAGAGCGAGGCTACCCTAAGCAGTTTATCGAAAGAACGCTGTCTGAGGTCGTTTTTTTAGGGAAGACAGACTGCTCTTAAACAAAAGGCCAAAACCACTGAGAAAATTTTACCATTTGTCACAACATACAACCCAGCAGTGTCAAACCTTCAAGCAATACTGACATGCAACTGGAGTTTTATTGAAAACTAGCCATTGCTGGCAAACATACTTAAAAGACCTTCTAAGTCGCACATGCTTGTTAAAGCAAAACTGTGAACTGAAGGTTTCATAAGTATCTGTAACCACAAACCGGTACAAAAGAGAGGCCGGTGCAGGTCTGTCATGCCAATCACATTCTTTCAAATGCTCAGCGCAGTGGGTTGTCTTTTTATTAAAGCATTCGCATACATAGATGAGACTCTGAGTGGTCGCTTGCAAGAGCTTAACCCTTTCACTCCCAATAGTGCCACTTATAGATTTTACTCTGTCTAACGCCAGACGATTTTACTCGTCAATGAGGAACCCCACGGGGCTGAAAGGGTTAAAAACAATCAGAAAGTCCAGTAGGGTAATCCCAAAGGTGGTCACAGTCACTTACAGGAACAGTCGCTTACGAGAGCTTTCAATTAGAGAGTTTAAGTGCCATTTAAAACAGGGTTTTACATTGGTGGTCGTAACGAGAGCTGGTCGCTTACGAGAGTGGTCGCAGCGAGAGCTTTGACTGTAGCTATTATCAACGCTGATCCAGGAAAAAAGCAGAAGTTGTACAGAAGAAAGCAGAGGTTGTAAGATGAAAAACGAGAAAAAAGTGCTATAGTATATCAAGGCTGTTGCCTAACAGGAGCCCGGTAGCCTGGGGCTCCCAAAGAATAGCTCTGGGCACCTTAATTTTTCACAGCAACACCTTTCACTTCATATGTTGGGCTCCTGAGTTCTCAGCGTTTAGCTCTGAGGGCTCCTTTAAAATTTTCTTTGGCAGCAGCCTTGTATATGCAACAAGTTACAAGAGCCTCAGTTTATAACATGTGCTGTAGTAATATGCAGCCTCAGTTCATAGCTCCTCCAGATCTCAAAGAAGCTATAGGTTCATGGGCCCTAGTTTGCTAAGACCTTATGAGGTGGAACACATGACAAAGGAGGTTTTTTTTTTTCAAAGAAAAATATGCCTTCATGTTTTGGCTCCAGAGATTGTCAAAAAGCCTTATTGATACTCACTTTTACACGTGGTTTCCAAATTATGAGACCCTTATAGAAGTCTGGAGTGCATCCAAGTGCATTCAATTTAACTTCAGTGCGAGAGAAACCATCTGAGTGAATGCTGATGACGTTTTTTCCTACATATTTTAATACAACTTGGAAAAAATTTTGCATAAGGAAAACCAGAAATGTGGACTCCGGAAATGGAAACAACAATAACAATAATTGACACTTCAATAGACCTTATTCGCTTGTACATTTTGTTTTCCAATACAGATAATTATCATTCTTGTTAAGTTCAAGTAGACACTTATTGATCCATCAGCAGGACAGCTGGTCAATGGTATTGCGCAAAGAAGACAACAAATGCTAACTCATGGATGGCTATCTCACTCACTTAACAAAGGATATAAAACTACAACAACAACAACACACACAAAACTCTCTTATATACATGTAGGTTGTGCTACGCTACATGTATTCTTAAGAACATTCTAAGTGATTAATGTTATATACATTTGTAAATATCACAAATCTCAAGGCTTACATTGTATAAATAACTACCGACTCCTAAAAACTCTACCACTAGTCAGCAATCTAGAACGTTCTTTCAATGTCACACAATCTTCTTAGTCAAATCACATCAATACATCCACTTTCTTTTAAAAGAAAGAAAAGAAAATCAGTCACTTCACCACGCAGTCTTTAAATCTCAGTATTCTTTGATGATTTCGCCTTCAAGACACCCTTTGGCACCTAGTGCTCCGACATATTCACTGGGAAATGACATAATTCCAAGATCTTTGCTAGTCTGCAAGCTCAGTAAGGGATTTGCATCCAAGTGAACAACTATCCGAATTGAGTATTCCTTTCCTCACAGATCTTTAAACTGAAGATCTATAGAGCCTAGCACTTTTATTCTCGTTCCTCCGTAGGTATCAATGCCGATGAAATCTCCATCTAGCTTTTCTCCATTCTGGTCACCAGTAACTCGCACATATTCTTAGAATGGTAGCACATTACAGGTTGCACCGGTGTCATCTTGCCAGTTACCGGTAACTGTCCTAGAGGAGTTCCACAATAGTCCATTTTACAGTTGTGTGCTTAGTTACCTGCCCTATGAGTGAAAGTGAGTCTGAGTTGACCTTATTTGATAGAAACCTCACTGCTTTTCTTGGTCAATGACAAGTAACTGTCAACTTTATTGTCAATTTCAGAAATATCCCCTATGTTTGAAGAATATGTTAGTGTCATCAACAAAGATGAAAAAAGACAGATATAGTAGTCAGAGGACGAAAATATCGATTTGGCCGTATCCTGTAGGTAGGTCGCCGATGTTTTGTGATATTTGTAGTTATTTCTCAGAGCAACCAGCTGCCCGAAATTTATCCCCATTCATCTCATCACTGTCCAGTGGCCAATATTGTGCCGAAGGGAATAGACCCCTTTCAGTTA
This sequence comes from Montipora capricornis, assembly GCF_036669925.1. Lineage (NCBI taxonomy): Eukaryota > Metazoa > Cnidaria > Anthozoa > Scleractinia > Acroporidae > Montipora > Montipora capricornis. The sequence goes on along the minus strand of NC_090895.1, from coordinate 44,813,237 downwards.
ATTCCCAATCTGGAGGACAAAACAATAATTTATTATTACATCGTTTTGCATTGGAAAGGTTTGTTTCTCTCAGGGAAGAGAACAACCATTGTTTTGTCCTCCAGATTGGGAATTACTGGAATAAGTCTATACACTCGTCTGGCAAACTGAGAAGGCGGGTCAGAGTTTTTCTCTGTCCCTGTGTGGGCCCATTTCCATTAATAGGGCTAAACGCTCACATGGTTCATATGGGGTACAAAAACTAGCACTTCTCATTACACTCTAATCAGTTTGGGCGCGTTCGATTGACCCTATTACGGAATGAGAATACGTTGGAGTGATGATTAAAACGGTATGTTTGGCGCGTTTCGAAGCAGCAAGGATAACAAAAATGTGTTTAAAATAAAATTTTAGTAGATATGTGACAATTTAAATTTGAATCTCCGTAAAAACGAAGGATTTCTAACGTATATTCCATGTATTCCTATTCCGGAATACGGTCAATCGAACGCACCCTAAGTCTGAGGAGCGAAAATAGTAGCTGAGTTCGAACAGCTCCCCAGTTTGTCGAAAACGCAGCGACAATACGTTTCCTATTAAAATCACCGTTTAATTCCAACTATTGAATACAAAACTTCGCTCACTTTACTCAACCGCGTGCTTAGAACAACAACGAAAGTAACACGATATCCTTTTTAAACACACCCACTAAGTACAAATACATGTCTCGATCCGATCTGAATTATTTCCGGTCAGTATGCGACTTTATCAAACAATAAAAAAAGCACGGCATGTCCACAGTTCCCGACACTCTCCCCCATATGTCTCGTAGCGACGTGGCATATGTAACACCGGGAACTGCCTGATAATTGTGCTATTGAGGTAAAACAACGATGAAACCTAATGGAAAACGTTCTATAAGCAAATGTTCATTCCAACTGATCCTCCTGGGCTAAATCTTGCACTCGAAGCTCGGCGGCGACTGCTGCATCTCGTCTGGGTCTAAACGCTGGTGCTCCAGGGTCAAGTGTTGTTGTAGTTCCTCTGACACCATCCCTGTCGCACGACAGTTCCAGGGGATACAGGTGCTGAATAGGGCGTTCGATGTGGGATCGGCCGGCTCGCAATCTCGCACCACGAACTACTCCATCCCTTCCTTCAATCAGACTTTCAACAATTCCAAGGGGCCAGCTATTTCTGTTCCGCTCGGACGACTTGATAATAACTACGTCTCCAACAGCAAGAGAACACCGCTTGTCTCCAAGTTTAAGGCGGTGACGTTCGCGTAACGCACGCAAGTACTCAGCTGTCCATCGATTCCACATTGCATCCTTAGTTTTCTGTAGGAACTTGGCGCGCTTCCTCAAATCTCTTTCTCCCAGATGGTAAGGCTGTAACTCGGGCAAGATGTTGGATTTGAGAAATAGCATCGTGTTTGGCGTCAGTGTGGGGAGCTGGACATCCTCCTCCTGGTAACACAAGGGACGGTTGTTCATGGCGACTTCAATATCCAGGATAACCTCGCTTAACTCCTCCCAGTTTAGTATCCCTTGGCCAACTGTCTTGTAAAATGCTGATTTCATCAACCCGATCAGACGCTCAAATTGCCCTCCCCACCAGGGCGCACGGCTGAGGTTAAACTGCCAAATGATGGACTGGTTGCTAAGAAACGAATGAAACTCTTCATCCTTCTGTACCTTCTTTAACCACTTGGCGGCAGCGACAAACGTCTGACCGTTGTCTGAGTAGACCCTTGATGGCCGTCCTCTTCTGGCGATGAAGTGCTTTAGGCTCTTAATGAACTCCCCGGTCTCCAAATTCGGCAGTAACTCTAAAAACACTCCGCGGGTGAGACTACAGGAGTACAATACCACATACGCTTTACGCATCTCCTTGCGCTTGTTACGGTACTTCACCGGTCCGGCAAAATCCACACCAATCACGTTGAAGGGCGTGTCGCCTTCGGTTCTTTCTCTTGGTAGAGGTGCTGGTGGCGGATTTGCGAAAGCTACGGCTTGAAACCGTTTGCAGCCACTGCAGTTTCTTACGACTCTCTTCGTTAATTTCCTAAGGCGGGGTATCCAGTATCTCTCTCTTACGCTGGCCATTGTTAGGCCAACTCCCCCATGGAGTGTAGTTACATGGGCACGTTGCACAATCTTCGTCGCAAGTAGAGCCGTGTCCGGCAGGTACACAGGATACTCGCCTTGGATACGTCCTCGGCATTCGAGCACACCCTCTTCATTCGGTTGCAGGTTCAGCTGCTCTTGGTCTTGCTCGAAACTGACGTTGTTGAATCCTTGCTGCTGGGCCCTCTTGACCAAGAACGTCTCATGCCTCTTTACCTCGGCTGTGCTCAGTGGTCCCTTGGCTTTATTGGTGGAGTTCCGAGAATTGCGCAAGAATCTCGCTACCCAAGCACCAATTCTCAATGCTTTGCGCAAGTCAAACTTCTCAAGGACAACTTCGAGGTCACTCTTGCTTTCTACTCCCACTGCGAATAACTCTTGTTGCACCTTTCTTTCTGCTAAACTCTCTGGGGAAGGTTTTGTTACGACTTCAGGTGGCCAATTGGCTGGATCTGTAAGCCAGGTGGGTCCATTCCACCACAGCTGCGCTCCAGTTACACTACCACCGCGACTCCTTAGGTCGGCTGGATTGTCTGCTGATGGAACATGATGCCATAGCACGTTTGGGTGAGTCTGAATCTTCTTTACGCGATTCGAGACGAACTGACGGTATTCTCCCCGATCTCCAATCCAATGTAAGGCTACTGAGCTGTCTAGCCAGCAATGAAGAGTAGTCGCAAGAGGAAGTCCTTCCAATGCTTGGCGTACATTGCTGGCCAAATTCACTGCCATGTGTCTTGACACAAGTTCTAGGCGAGGAATGGTTAGACCTTGTTTGGCAAGACGAGACTTCGCAGTAACCAAACCTTGCGACACCCCTGATGCTTGCGTCACCACGGCGTAGACTGAGGCACACACTCCGCGGCCACTGGCGTCACCAAATGCGTGGAGTTCAATCTTATCGATCTCTTGCTGGTAGAGAGGAATACTGCGTTTCGCCGACACTTCTTCCGGTAGGCTCTTTTCCCACTTTCTCCACTGATTTGCTATCTGCTCTGGCAACGGAGCGTCCCAAGCGTTCTTTTGCATGCATGATTCTTGGTAGAGAAGTTTTCCCTCGAGCATGACTGGTGACACAATTCCAAGCGGGTCGTAGACTTTCGCCAAATTAGCCAGGATACCACGCTTTGTCTCTTCGGCTGGCAGTTCAGGAAAGCTCACATGCAGAGTATCTTCAACCTTGTTCCAACCAAGTCCAAGTAGTTTACACTCTCCAGCTGCTGTTCCATTCTCTAACTGCTCCTTGGCGAATGATGGTTCGTAATCTTCACAGGATGTCTCTAGTTGCTTTTCGTTTGAATGCCACTTGTGCAGTTCGAATTTAGCATTGACGAAAATCTCGGTAGCTTCACGCTTTAAACGTTTTGCTTTCTCTGAAGTAGATCCTCCCGAAATCAGGTCATCCACGTACAGACTTCTATGTATCTCATTCACACTATCAGGATATCTGGACTGCATGTTCTCCAAGTGCTGTTGAATCACCCCATTGAGAAGGAACGTTGAAGGGGCGAGGCCAAACACCACTCTGGTAAAACGCAAAGTTTCAACCTGTTTTCCTGTCTTGTCGGCGATCCAGTGGAATCTCAAGGAATCTCTCTCGGTTTCTCGTATCCGCACTTGTAGGAATGCACGGCGAAGGTCTCCAGCGACTGCCACAGGATGAAAACGGTTACGAACAATGACACTCCACAGCTTATTATGTAGCGGAGGTCCAGCATGTAGGCATTCGTTCAGCGATGGTGCTTTTTCTTGCGCACGGGCTGACGCGTCGTACACGACTCGCAGCTTCGTCGTCTCAGCACTCCGACGCTCGACAGCACGATGGGGTAGATAAAACTCTCTTCCAGTTACCTCAGCAGGTGCTGGCTCTACTACGCCTTCTCGAAGTTGCTCTCTGATCACAGCGTCATAGTCGTCGAGCATGTCGGTTCTTCTCAGCTTCCGTACAAGAGTGTTCAATCTGCGTAAACTTCCATCTCGGTTGTTTGGTAACGGAGGACAGTTTCCCTTCCAAGGAAGTCCAGTTTCATACCATCCTTCTGAAGATCGAACTAATTGTTCTTTGAATTCTTCGTAAACGTCACCTTGATCTCCGGTTGAAGAGTCTGCCAGACCAAGGACATCAAGTGCGCACAACCTCTCGTAATCTGTGTTCGAATTAATGGCTAGATAAGCAGTTGCCAACTCCCTGTCAGCTCCAGGCGACATGATTGTCCATCCAAAACGGGTGAACTCGGCAACTGGATCTCCACGGCGACCCACTCTCAAACGCTCTCCAGTGCGAATTTTCGCAAAACCATTCGCGCCCAGTATGATGTGTACGGGTAGCCTGTCTTTAGTGTCGTCATCATCCATTCGCACCCCGTTGAGATGAGAATTCGCCTCAAGTATTTCCTTGTAACGTGGGTTCTCCAAAACCAATACCTCTCGCTTGTTGACTTTCGTAATATCAACTTCCAGCTTGAACTCATCTTGTACAGAACTAATGACCACACCAAACACCTGCATCGTTCTCGTAGTGATTCCGGTGAGCATGGCTATCTGCCTTAGTCCAGTAGACTTTGGGCGTGCATTGATTAAATCAATCGCGGTCGATGAAGCGTATGAATGGCTCGCGCCACTGTCTAATAAGGCTCTGAATTTGTAGCCGCCAATTTTTACAACTACGACTGGGTGAATCACTGCTGTGTTTCCGATGTTATTTGCTGTCATCCCCGGCTCGCGGGCTTGGACTCTGTCGCATAGTGACGTGTGATGCCTTGCGTGACAATTTTGACACGTGGATTTGCTCCTACAATCTTCGGCTCGGTGTCTAGATCCCGTGCAGTTAAAACACAGTCTTTTATCCAGGAAAATCTTCTTTCTTTGTTCGACACTCACGACTTTGTCACAGTCAATAGCTTTGTGATCGGAGCGCTCACAAAATAAACATCCACGGGCGGTCGTCTGGTTCCCATCATCACGTTTTGCATAAAATACTCTTGTTTTTTCTCTCTTGTTGTTATGAATCGCCTCGACCTTGGGCCTTTGAGCTTCTGAGATTGGATTATTGATCGTCCACTTCTCCAACGCTTCTAGGAATTGTACAAAGGACCACTCGCTCCAATTTCCGTCCATCATCGCAAGCTCGTTCTTAATGATTCCCAGCTTGTCAAATGTAAACCTCACAGCGGCGTCAAGTTTGTTTAGGCTTTGCAATGTTTGTAATGATTCGATGTTAAATAACAACACCTCATAGAATTCATGAATTTTCTTCACATCCCTCTCTCTGATTGTAGGCAACTCCAATATGTTCCGAACATACGTTCCCACAACTTCACTGGTTTTCCCATATCGTCTCGCAAGAAGATCTTTGGCCCTTTGATAACCATCTCCTGTGAACGGAAGTCCATCGATCAAATTTCGGACCTTTGTGACCAATAACTCTTTCAAATACGAAAATTTCGTGACGTCAGGGATAGATGACTTGTCGATTTGGGTCTCGAACTGACCCCAGAAACGCAACCAGTCTTGAGGCGTTCCATCGAATTTAGTTATCACAAGCTTCGGCATTTTCGCAACTTCGCTAGTCGCTCCTGTGGTTTCAGTTGACTTTTGAGCTTGTTGTAACTCGAGCTTTTTCTTCTCAAACGATAATTCTTCGGCGTGAGCTTGTTCTACAGCCTCTTGTTGTTGCTGTATCTTTTCTTTCTCCAATGCGATGGCTCGCTTGTGCTCGAAAAGAGCGGCTTCATGCCTCACATGGCGATCGATTTGCTCTATTTTGTCAGCCAACTGACGCATACATGTATCCGCTTCGTCAACTACTGCTTCGACATCTGCTGCCCATTCTTGTATTTTTTCCTCGTTCTCACCTTCTGTAAACTTTTTCTCTTCTATCGATTCCTTTAGGGTGGTCACTGCGGTCGCCATGCTCTCGAGCGAAGTTTTGTGCCTCTCCAAAGCCACAGGGTCATCTTTTTGCAGGATTTCGTCCGTCTTCTTCACTCTAAAGTTTAACGTTCTGATCTTGCCGTCCAAGTCTGCTAGTTGTTTATCCATGATCGCTCAACTATATACGTCCCGTCGGAGGTGCCAGTTTGTCGAAAACGCAGCGACAATACGTTTCCTATTAAAATCACCGTTTAATTCCAACTATTGAATACAAAACTTCGCTCACTTTACTCAACCGCGTGCTTAGAACAACAACGAAAGTAACACGATATCCTTTTTAAACACACCCACTAAGTACAAATACATGTCTCGATCCGATCTGAATTATTTCCGGTCAGTATGCGACTTTATCAAACAATAAAAAAAGCACGGCATGTCCACAGTTCCCGACACAGCTCGAGCCCATTTCAAACGTCTATTTCTTGGAAAACACGCCACTAAAAAACTTTATGATAGTCACATTAACAGCTTTGCTCATAGTGGCTACCGATGGTTCGAGAAAATTAACAAAACTGCGCTTACCTTACCTTCGGTGACTCGTATCTTCACGAAGAAAGAAAGCAAAAGCGGAAGTAGCCGGGCACTTATCGCCCCTGAGCATGCGCTAGTTACCATGCCACGGTTGCACGGATCTGTTTCTGTTTGTCATTATGGTTACATAATACAGCAAAAAAAAGATCGAGGTAAATCATTGATCTCGAAAAAAGATTTGGTCTTCGTTTTTGAGATCATCGCCCTAGAACAAACCATCATATCAGAGAAAACCATTTAAGTATTCATATAGAGGCATATATTTATGAACAATTAATAGAGCAGTTTACATGGAGACAAACACGCAAGCATGCGGAACAAGCTTCAAAAAG
>NC_090895.1:44791333-44798833 GCF_036669925.1 Montipora capricornis | reverse complement strand
GAACTTCAGAAGAAAGTTTACCATACGGGAAGACGTGGTCATCGTTTAAAAGACACTCTAAGGCCAGCTTACCGATTTGATTGAGGATCTCTGAATTATCCCCTACTCTGCTAAAGCGAGGAGGGGTGTTCTTTCCTTGGTTGTGGCTTAAAACGTGCTGGACAATTTTTAAATATAAGCTCGTTTTGGCTTTCGAGAAGCCTTCTGACTGTTCCTTCTTCCATAGCGTGCAAAAGAACAGCAAAAGTAAGGGAACTTTTGCAAGATCTAACAGCCCGTTTTTTACCAAATGAAGATACAAATCTCTGGCATCTCTTTCGTCACCAAGCTGTCGACTTATATACGTCAGTTTGTCCTCCTCACTGAATCCTATTATTTCTGCAAGCAGGTCTTGAAATTCTTGGAGCTCACCAGCTTTGGAAATTCGACTTGTTATCAACACACAGCAGTCTCTCAATTCTTTTCCACTGAATATGTCAACGATTTGAGATTCTTGTCCACTGTGATACTCATCATAGCCGTCCAGCAAGAGAAGAACTTGATTTTGATGGTTGGTGATATAATTCAGAAGACCTTCCACTAACCATTTGTCTTCACGGGCGAAAAGTCTTGAGTTATAAATGACATCTTTGAGGCTTTGACATTTGGACACTTCCTTGAGGTTAACGAAAACAACAAGCTTGAACCTCCCCAGAACAGCTGCTTTTTTATCTTCAGTCTGAGTGTTACCAAGTCGAGCCCAGTCGATCGCCAGCCTCTTCGCAAAAGTGCTTTTACCAATTCCTGTCTCTCCCTGCACAAGAATCCTTTTTGGATTATTTCCGTTACCGATTGGACTGAAGAGGTCACTGTAGTGAGCCACTTCAGACTGTTTTGACCCAGCTGAGGTGGTTTCCATTTGTATTACACGCAGTCGGGTGTACACTTGATTAATGTCTACAAGAGACAACCTGGACCAAGCAGACGTTCGCACTTTGGAAGTTGTTTTGTAATGTTCTTCAAGCTTTGCTCGGCAGATTTCCTCACTGAAAGACTCTGATCATGAAAAAAAAAAAAAAAGTAAAAAGAGAAATGATCGTTACGTTCAACATACTGAAGAAGGTCCTTGTGTCTTTTGGGAAATATAACAAAAGGTTTAGACGCCTATTCTTTCATTGAACCTTCATCTTCATCGTCAACGCTATCACTGCTTCATTCTTTTTTCATATTACTATCATTATTATCCAACTGCATTTGTTATTGTAGTGAAAACGCAAGAAACGAGTACAAATATTCCACTATAATAGTACAGTAGAAAAACGGTTTGACTTGTTGAAGTGCTGAAGTTTGTATCGCGCTTGTCACGTACAAATCTGTTACACGTTCTCGGTTGTTTACCATTCACTTCCTAAAAATATAGTGCGAAAAAGGTAGATAGTAATTAGCTTCGTGGACGATTTAGTGCGTAGTATCGTGGTGTATTTTTACTGGTCTCTTGCATTTTGACGAGCCTGTACGGCGAGTCAAAATACATCGATGCGACCCGTAAAAATATCCCACGAGACTGCACTCTAAATCACCCAATAAGATATATTTATCATAATCAGCATTATTATTATTATTGCACAGCTGATGGTGAAAGAGCTGGTATATTTGAGAAATGTTTCTTTTTTCGTTGGCTACAGATTCTATTGAAACCTATGGAACTCACTTGGAGATGCTCAGAAAAACTCAAAGTGCTCCTTTTCAGGTATTTCTTCATACATTTACGGGGGTTGACATTGCACCATCCCCTTCAATATAATTGTGAAATGGTACATCATATGAACATCAAGTCATCGTTTCTGACCTAACATGAAGTGACTCAATGTCAGTTGTCCTTCAACTATTCACATCAAAAATTCGTGTCAAAGTTATCTTCTTTAACCTATCATCATCCTCATCATCATTATCATTATTATTATGATGTTACTGTCATATTTACTTTCATTTTTTGGTTGAAGCCCTTTTAACGTTAAGTGCATGTACCTTTTATTTTGTCGACCTTCCCAATGCTTAGCCAGGAACTCTCAGCAACTCGACCTTCATAATGCCTTCTACATGTAAGTTCTGCTTTACAATGCTCGAGTGATTCTTAAGAAAACAAAACAGGCAATAAAGAAAAGGGGTTACTTCTTGCCTTTGCTTTTAACACACAAGTTTGTGACTTTTACCAGCTAAAATATAAAGCCTACATACTTTTATTGACAAGCACAGCTTAACCCATTGACTCCCGTCCCGCCCCCCCCTTCCCCCCCCCCCCCTTCCCCCCCGGCTCTGCCTGTCACCTGAAAACAGGCAATAAAGGAACCGGGTTACTTCTCGCCTTTGCTTTTATAAACAAACAACTTTGTGTCTTTTTCCAGCTAAAATACAAAGCCTACACACTTTTATCCACATGATTATTTGATTTTACATGTTACTTGTCCATTGGCGGGGGGTAGGGTTTAAGGTGTCAGTGGGTTAAGACTCTTCTCAACCTACCCTGGATCTCTTTTAGTTTGTCCTGAGTGTGCACTCCTTGTGTCTTCAGCATCTCTTTATTATTGAAAACAAAACAGAAATGAGGACAACAAAGATAGGAACGAGGAAAGTATAGCCAACAAAGACAGGAACTCTCTAAATCCTCTTTTACAAGTTGCTCAAGTGATTCTTAGGAAACAAAACAGGCAATAAAGGAAGCGGGTTACTTCTTGCCTTTGCTTTCAACATACAAGTTTGTGTCTTTTACCAACTAAAATACAAAGCCTGACACAATTTTATTCACAAGCAGAGCCTAAGCTCAACCTACCCTGAAACTCCTGAGTGGAAAACAAGGTTCAAAAAAAGAGGAAAAGGAAAAAAAACAGATAGAAATGAGGAAAGTAAAGCCAATAAAGCCAGCACCTCTCAGTAACTCAGTAGAAATAATGGTCTCAATAGTTTAAGGAGAATTTCTGCCTCAACAAAAAAATAACATTAAACCACAGGAAATGATGTCTACCATCAAATTTCCCTGAACATTCTTTTTCAAAAAAAGTGTTTCCGAAAAATAAATATTTCACTATCGCCTCTCTTTTTAAAATTTCCCGGAATAATAATATTGTGACATGTTACAGTTCCCCTAATGTTATTATGCAAAAGCCCTTTGCATCAGAATAATAAGGCAACCATTACACATCATAATCTTCAGGAAAGTGGTGCTTGCAAAATTGGAAGTAAAATGAGTGAATCAAAAATTCAATTTCTTCTGATACAAACAATTAATGCAAACATAATACCTCTGCAAGTTGAGCGTTGTTTCTTAGTGGGAGTAGAGTTTATCAGTGGGAGGAAGCGAAAGTAGTCAGTAATACATGTATGGGCCGCTTCATAGCCAATTGAATGGATGAAGTCTTGAATTTTCTCTTTCCTGAAATTGTCATGTGCCTTCAAAAATAGTATTAATTCTTGGTTTACTGAATTTATTGCCAAGGATCATGAGCTGTTTATAGTGCCATCAATCTAAATTAACTAGTATTGTAACATTATGGCGCTCTTTCCTCTTTTCAAGGAACAAAAGCGACAGGTGCACAGAAAATGGGAAGTGTCAAAGGCTCAAATTCCATTGAATTTAACAATGAACACCCATTAAAAATATGGTGTACCTTCAAGTTGTTCAAGTTTGTCCTTGGTGCTATCATCATCTTTCTTCCACTCTTTCAGCAACTCACGATAGTGCTCTTCAACATCAGGATCCATGCACTCAGTCTTCAGTCGGCTAATTGCAGATGTATAACTTGCTGCAGATCCAAGTGCTGACAATGCATTGCTGATCTCAAGCCATAACGCATGGAATGTTGGCTCGTCAACGGATGCCTGGGTTGCATGACCATAGACATTGTTTCTGTAATACTTGATTCTTGCTATGTTGGCTTCTATGCTGTTATCAGAAGCAGGGGGAAGGATGTCCCAGCTTCCAGTGCTGGCAGGGGCACTCAAGCCACATATGTTCCTCAGCAGTACCATCAGAAGCGTAATGTCAAAGCTAGCTGATGAGACTGATGATGGGATAGCTGGGTACAGCTTTCCCCACTGTGTAACATTTAAAATCTTCCTTTTTTGCAGGGACTTTAATGTAGGATGAGCTGGTGACGTACTTGCCAAAATCCCATGCAGACGGGTTGGGGGGTGTATCCTATCAAAGGTGTCTCTAAGTGCCTGAGTTCCCACATCCACTAGAAGACGACACAACCGTGCATAGTTTGTTGTCTCCTTAGTTGATAAAAATGATGGTGCAGCACTTGCCATCTTTTAAACTGTTGATTCACATTAGCTGTAATTTAACATAGCATCGTTTGTGAGGCCAGGTTCCAATAGTGCAGACATAATGAAGATCAACATCACAACATACTACTGTCCAACTCTAACCTCTAAAAGCAGTCAGGGGATATTTTAATTAGTTTGGGTCCCTAAATTGTTACCAGTTATTATCAATTATTAACAAAGGACCTAACCTGTAAGAAAGCGTGAAACAGTTAAAACAGTTGAAGCAGTAAAAAACCCGACCATGGATCAAAAAAGGCCACTTTTGCTCAATATGGATGCACTCAATATGCAAAACATTGCCCAGGAACCAACAAGAGTAACACCTTCGTCTAGTTCACTAATTGACCTTATTGTCACTATGAGAAAGGACCTGCTCAGACTTGTTGGGGCATATCCATTGAGAATTTTAGACCATAACTAATTTATTCAACTATAAAGGTGAAACACAAAAGGCCACCTCCGAAAATAATTTGCAAAAGGCATTACAGAAATTTCGATGAATGGGAATTCTGACAAGACAGTCAGGCAGCTCCCTTTCACATTGTGTCTATTTTTGATGACCCTGATGATCAACTATGGGCTAGGCAACAACTTTTTACAGACATATGTGACGAGCAAGCTCCATGGAAACATACCTAGGTTAAGACATCTTCAGCACCCAGTCACATTGAGAGCATCATTGAAATACAATGATGCTCTCAATGTGACTGCGCGATGCAGTTATGAGCTATGCTGACAGTCACAATTTGACTCTGTGGCTGCGTGATGCAGCTCGAGTCAAATACCCACATTTCACCCTTGCTTACCATAGAGTCTCCAGTAGCTCACGGTTAGAGCATCCGTACTAGATCACGGAGGGTCGTGGGTTCGAATCCCATCTGGAGCTCGGATTTTTCCGAATTCCCAGTGGGTTCATTTGAAACACCTTGTATTTGATATATGTTAATCATTGTCTCACATTCGATCAGAGTTTTTAACAATTATTATTTATTCACTTATTTTATGAATTAATTAATTATGTATAATATTATAGCTTGTATGGTGTTCATTTTATATTTTAGATCTTTAGTTTTTATTTGCATGACACCACAAGCTGCAGAGCTTTAAAATTTTTATTGTGCTAAAATAAAGGCTGTCTGTCTGTATGGCTATATGAAATAAAATACCTTATTAGGTCATGGATTATATCATATCAATCACTCTGCACAGAATCCTGATCCAGGAAAAAGGCAGAAGTTGTATGGAAGAAAGCACTAGGGCCCCTTGGGGGGAAAATGGAGGCTGTGAGGCACAACACAACACCATGCAAGATGAAAAATGAAAAAGTGTGCTGTAGTATATGCAACTAGTTACAACTGCCTCAGTTTATAAACACGTGCTGTAGCAATAGGCAACAACTGCCTCAGATCATAGGTCCTCCAGATCTCAAAGAAGCTATAGGTTCATAGGTCCTAGTTTGCTAAGACCTTATGAGGTGGACAACCTGACAAAGGAGGTTTTTTTTAAAAGAAAAATATGCCTTCATGTTTTGGCTGCAAAGATTGTCAAAAAGCCTTATTGGTATTCACTATTACACATGGTTTCCAAATTAGGAGACCCTTATAGCAGTTTGGAGATATATCAAACCAAGTGCATCCAATTTAACTTCAGTGCGAGAGAAACCACCCTAGTGAATGCTGATGATGTTTTTTTCCTGCATATGTTAATACACCTAGGAAAAAAAATTGTGTAAGGAAAACCAGAAATCTGTGATCCAAAAACGGAAACAGCAATCAAGATCGACAATCAATAGACCTTATTCGCTTGCACATTTTGTTTTCCCAATACAGATCATGTGATAACACTCAGGACATTTATTTTGATCCTTTGTCTTGTTCATTGAAAAGAGTGCATGCAAGCATGAATAAAATTATGTCTGCCATGCACTCTTTTTAATAAACAAAACAAAGGACCAAATCTCCTGAGTATTATCACATGATCTGCATTTGCCTTTTTCACCAATCCCATAATACAGTTCATTTTTGGGGTGTATTTGCATTAAAACAATGGATATTCAGTTCACTGAAGTATGATGCAGTCTCAAGAGTAAATAAATTATTGTATTGTTTTTATGTAAATACCTCCAAAACATATTGCACTATGGGATGGTGAAAATGGTCAATTTGGGAAAGCAAAATGTACAAGTGAAAAAGGTCAAAATCCAAACAAAGAAAGTTGGTGTAAGTGACAGTGTTGAGGAACACAACAACCAGTTCTCCTCAACTGCCAAACAAAGGAGGCTTGTAAAAATATACTTAATCATTTATTGGAGAAAAAATTACAAATACAACAAATTATTGTTTTTATAAATGTGTTTATGAACTGAGTTGATATGGTAAAATGACCACCAGAGAGAAATTTGAAAGCTGACGTTTCAAGCATTAGCCTTGTCCGAGTCCGAGTCCAGATAATCGAGGTTCAACTGTATCAAGAATCTGTAGAGTTTTAAAGAGCAGGTAGGAGTGTGCACGAGGTGGAGAGTTAATTATGATCCAAATAGCTTTTTTCTGGAGGCGAAGAAGTGGCAGTAAGTGATTAGAGTAAGTAGAGGCCCCAACAATAAAGCAGTACTCTAGATATGGAAGCATCAGCGAATTGTATAGAGTGAGAAGAGTCTCGGTAAGAAAAAACTGCTGTAATTTGACAATGATCCCAATTCTTGGTTTTCACATGACGTCACGACCGCCATGTTGGTGCCCCTAAACAAAGAAAAGGCGGCCATGTTGGTGCCGCGACCAAATCCTCCGGGAATTTAACTCTATTATTATGCAAACGCTTCCTTTTGTTTTCGTTGAAAAACATGGCTGTTGGTCACGTGAGTGAAAACCAGCAATAGATTTACATACTTTGGAAGAGATGATTTTTATATGAGGCTGCCATGATAAATTTGGATGGATAATAATAATTATTATACCCAGGAATTTGGTCTGTTCAACTCTCGTGATTTTATTGCCATCTATGAAGATTGAATGATCAAGATCGATTTTCTAAATTAATCTAAATCTAAATTAATAATCCACAAAGGGTATTACCCAACACCATGGATTTTCTTTCGAGAAGGATGAAATAAAGTAAATTTGGCCTTGTCAGGATGTACAGTTAGTTTATTACCTTTAAACCAAGAAGCCACAAGGGAAAGTTCACGATTGACTATAT
>NC_090895.1:44761333-44771333 GCF_036669925.1 Montipora capricornis | reverse complement strand
CCAACCCGATATCTTCGTAGGGCTCTTTGAATCCACTTGTTAAAAAAAGTTTACAGATGTTAATTTTTAGGTTTATATATATATATATATATCACCTCTTGAACCTGAATATAAACCAAGCTCTATATTCTATGAATTGTTATTGATATATATTTATTTTGGCCGCCTGATAAGAAAAGTCTGTTTACAAACTAAGACATATTGTCTTCAAAGGAATTCTTTCTTCATTCTCCTATGAACCTGTATGTTTGACAAAGGGGTTATATGGTAAACAAGAGGCTAAGGGTAGCCTACACTTTGTTCGAGTTATATATTAAATAAAAATTACACGAGGGTCACTTTAGATGGTTTGCAAGAGAAAGAAAAAGAAAAGACAAAGGTGGCAAATAACACTGCTTTCTTTACAAGGTGCAACTTCGATCCGACAAACAGTCAACAAGAGAGCAGCGAGTAAGCAATTTACGACCTGTTGGCTCAGTTTTTTTGAGCATCGGACTACAGTGGGGGAGGTCGCGGGTTCGCACTCAGGCCGAACCAACAAATAACTAAGCAGAAAGTGCTACCTTTGTATTTTAAGACTTTCAAATCTTCTCGAATGGGGACTATAAGCCGTAGGCCCCGTCTCACAAACCTTTGTTGACTATGCAAGTATTCTTCTTGAACATATAACTGTGAGCTAATCTCCTAACCTCTGATCCCCCATGCAAGTTATTCTTTTAACTCCCTCTCCCGCCCACTTCCACTTTTATCAAAGGGAATCGGTTGTCGCACATTCCTCACGCTATATGGCCAATTACCCTGCTACTTTGTCACGCAAAGCCTCTTTTTGCCGGCCTCTGGTAACTGGTGTGGGGGGTTGGTTCCAGGAAAAGATAGTGAGATCAAAAAACGAATATGCGAAGGTTCTTAATTGCTTACCTTTTCGCGTTCAGGTCTCAGTGTCCTTTGAGACTGAAGGTGTGAAGGGGAGATCTGATTAAAGAGAGCCTGTCATTCAAAATGGGACACATTGATATGAGGCTTGAAACTCAACAAATGACATTTATTATGCTTGTGGGTGATCAAAGTTGAATGTTTTAATGGCCCAATTTATACCAGAGACGAATAACTCGTCTAAGACGGATATTTCGTCTGCAATTCGTCTAGATATAAATACGGTGTTTAGACGAATTATAGATCAAAATACGTCTTACGATTGATTTGCCTGTAAGAATCAGATGAAGGCGAAGTTTTCAATTCTGAAACGGGAAGTACTGAAATGAACTTTTTAATGAAAAGAACAACTGAGCTACGTAGCCTACGTATGTTAACTTAATTCTTAAATTATCGATAAAACTTTTGCTAAAGAACAAAGAAAGATAAAAGAACTTGGTAACACAACTGACTTGGGAGAATTTTTTCAAATTCAAATACTTCGATATACGGAGAGAATCTTCACTTGGGCCCCAGAAGGTTTTCAGTCCACACAACTCACGAAATTTTACATCGCTGGTCGAGAACGAACACATGACAACAGTCGACCCTTCGTTTCAGACCCCCATCCCGAGGGACGGGCAGCAGGACGCGTCTTCTCGCCTCCCGTCCTCGGGTTAGCCGTGAGTGAAGAAGGGCGGCTGTATAGGTAGACTAAAGACTCTCCAACACTAAAAGTGAGCGCTCCGGTGTGAAAAAAACTAAAACACAGGTCACATTCCACAGGTGAGTGTACATGTCACTGTGCTGCAGACAAATAAACAACACCAAAAGTGTCTCCTAGCGCTAATCACTCAACAAAAATGTTGTTTCAGGTCTCGGGGAAACTTTTGGCTTAGTTGTTGATTATTGGAGCAGCGACTTCTGGTCTTGACCTGTGGAATGTGACCTGTATTTAACATACCCGCCTTCATTGCAGCTGCCACACGAGTCAAGAACGTCACATACAACTGCTAAAACAACCAGATCAATCATCTATGAGCCCCATTGCACAATTTTATAATTTGTAACACAATCTGACATGGTGAAAGCATAGAACAACAGTAACAATGCTCGCGTTAGGAAATTACAATCGTGAGGCGCCAAAATCAACCAAAACGTAAAGGTAAATAAAATCACTTCATTACCGTTACGTATATCAAACACCATTATGTCCTTTTACATATCCAGATATCGTTATTCCAGGGCCCGTTTGTTCGGAAGCCGATTGGCTTAATCCGGAATTAGCTACATCATTTGTTTCATGTTTTCAACTTTTTGGTAAAAGTTTCTTTTGCTTATTTTTGTTTTTCAAGATTGAGTTCTTCTAATGTAACGTTTTGCCGAATATCAGCGTTGAACAGCCTGTGGGAGTAGAGAAATAAACTCCTTGGTTATTTTTTAATCTAGGATTATCGCTAATCGGCTTTCGAACATCCGGGCCCTGTGAGGTTTAAGGTGCACAGTAAGCGTACGTGAAAAGCCAACGTAGCTTTAAGTGGAATCGACGCCTGATGTCGATCACAGAGCAACGTGAAAAAAGGGCGAATTGTTTTTGACTGTTATGCTTGTTAATTTTCGACTGCTTCGTACGGGACAGCTACAATTTTGAAAATAATTAAACACGAATTCTGTTCTTCTACAGGCTCTCCTCACTAGACGCCATCTTTCTTTCGGCATTAAACCAATCAGAGTTCCTGTGAGAAAAGGGCCAATAAGCGGTCTTTTTAGTTCACTGTGTGCCAGGGTCTTCTCCCGACCCGCCGCCATATTGAAAGCCGAGAAGACCCTGGGAACGAGGTTGATTGGAACTTATCAACTCTGAGCATGCGCTAGTTACCATGCGACGAACAGTTGCAGGTATAGCTTGATCCAAAAAATAGGCACGCATTGCGTACATTTGAGAAGTGCAGTAGGCTGGTATTGTATAGTGCATGTAATTATTTTTGCAAAAATAATTTTCTTTTACTGTTTCTCGTGACTCACAAAGCCACAAAGCACTCTAGGAAAGAATGCCACCAATGTTAACGCCATTGTTGCGGTTGACCATTGCTCTTGCAAAGTAAAAAAAAGCGACAAATGGGCCACAAACAGAATAACTGTACAATGAACATCAATTGTTGAAATTCGAGAAAATGCTACATTAGTTTCGTAATTCATGCACGGGCTGCAGCCTACAATCTTACATTCATTCACTCAGAGAGCCCCGATGACAATATGGGTATTGCATTTACAGTGCACCTAATCGCCCTGTAATGAAACAAACCCAAACAAAACAGACCTACATTCAAAATGGTGACGCTCTGTATCACTTCGCTGCTATTCCTTTTTCTCAGATGATAACGAAAATCAATCAAAATTGGAGAGAGAACCACTTTAAGACTATTCACATAGAGGCATTTACTTGTGAGGAGAGCGTTTTACGTGGAGATATAAGCGCAAGCATGGAGAACAAGCTTTACCAAGAGTTCAACAAAATGTTCACTGTTAATCCAAACCCGATCTCCACGGGATCCCGCAGAATGACCCGATCGGAATCGAGTCGGAACGCAAAAATTCACCATGCACAGCACTTCTATTTTCCGTCTATAACCCACACTTTAAACATACGTTTGTTTCATTTAATCGTAAGTGCAGAATCGTAATACAAACTTCCAATTTGGATCAAGTTCATAACTCGGGAAAGTCAAAACTCTCGAAAGTTTCAACACAATCTGCCAACACATCTGTCTTTAAGTAAAAAACACGATAATCTCTAGTTGATTTGGAACCAACTGCGTTCCCCCGTGAACAAGTTGATAATGTATGCTCATCATTCAGAATTGCGTGAAAGAGCTTCTTGAGCTGAATTATATCATCAAACCTTTCAAAGTTGCTCATATAGTCATAAGTGAAAACATCTTTTCTCTTCAATGGATGAGTACTTTCCAAAAGCTTATTATTATTCAGTAAAACCTTCATAAGTGTGATTCTTTACAACAGCATCAATTGTTTTGCTCATAAATTTAAAACTACAGATCAATCTCAATTTTAAAAAAAACACTTCCCACCTCGATAAGATACAATAATCTTTTTTGAAAAAGATATATATCTTTCTTCAGTGTTGGCAATCCCTTAGCAACACAGTTTGATGATGGGCTCCAAAAACCTTCCTCTTCACCATAAAATACTTAAAACTAGCCAGTTTTTATAAAAAGAGGTGAATAATAACCAGAGAGGTTGTGAAGGGAAGTACCTTTGGCTTTCAATACAAAAAGTTGCATGCAAGCATTGGGTGATATTCCTCCATGCACAAATTTCTGTGAAATGGCAGTGATCTCTCACTTCCTTTCTTTTTCATTATCCACAAAAAAGTCACCAAATATAAAATATCTGTTGATTTGTGTCTTTTAGAGTCATCTTTGGTAAAAATTAACTTTACGGGTAACTTATTATATTTGTGATAAATGCCTTCAGCCAACTTCTGAGTCCTTTCAACAAAATAATTGTAATGCTACACCAACATTGATTTTCTTTTTTTTGGAGGAAAAAAATTGGTTTCATTTCAAAAGTAACACTTTTATCAACGCATTTGACAGAGACCAAAAGCCTGGTAGTTCGTACTTTTGATAAATTTCATTGCAGCTGATTTGAGGGTTCCACTGTCACGTTCAAATATTCCTAATCAACATTACTACATCAAACATGGAACCATATGTTTTCTTCCGTGGTGGTTAAATGAGATCAATAATAACAGAAGAACACCAGCTTCTGCTAACCTTCGAATCCCATGTCTTCAAGGTAGCTTGCTTGCTTACGTGGGGAACTATTGAGTACTTTTCTGGAGAGACTGAAAAACTTTTGTCTACAAAGATTTTTGTGCTTCTGGAAACAAATTTTCACTTTTTTCATGGCCATCATCTCTGGCACTAAAAGTAGGAAATGCGAAAGTCCTCTTCATTCGGTATAATGGAGTAAAGGTGTATTTTTAAGGTTTACGATTTACCTTGAATTGTTTTAAACCAATTCCTGCCGCTATATATCTTGCTAGACGTCCTAAAGAGGTCTGCGCGATCTAAACCGGTAATTGACAGATCCGTTGCTTTCAGCTGCACTCTGGTTCATCTTCGTAATTTTTTTTTAAAAATTATCATTAAATTTCAGAATAAAAACTAGCGATCAAAAACGACCTTTCGATCTCCCTGAGATCATTTTCAAGTTGTAGAAAGAGCGAATGAAATATACAAAGATAAGTAGAAATAAGGGCGTGAGAATGTCCAACGATAAAATATGTAAATACAAGCGCTGAAATGTAAGTGTTAAAATAATAAAATACGTAGATCAGGCAGTCGAATTTACTTTGGCACTTTCTTAAGATCTTAAAATCACGATATATGTCACTTGGGACTGTTCCATGTAGCCTGCGAACGCAGACGTATTTCCGGCGGAGAGAAACGACCGCCGGAAATACGTCTGCGTTCGCAGGCTATGTTCCATGTTGCTCTTTAATGTGATTCCCGATTGAAGACGATCTTTTGTCTTCCTCAACGCGCTGATAGAGGTGTCGGCACGTATACCCGACATAGTTTGTATCACACAAACCACATGCACTTGTAGTAGTAAACAACGCGTTGCTGGTTAATGATAAGTGGCTTCTTTTCCTTTGGTTGATCTCGTGCCCGATCTTATGACTTGCATACATACACGGGGAAACATCAATTCCAATTTTGCGGCCAAGTTCCCCAAGTTGTCTTCGCGCGGAATTGGCCCGCGATCTCTGATCCTTGAATGGTAACACTATTCTGGCAGGTGCTTCATTTACGTTGCACGCTCGTGTGGAAATTGGATCGCCAGAAACTTTCTTGGTGACAAAATTACTAATGGACAATTGTAGCAGTTCAAAGGCAAGGAAACCAAATCATCATCAATAGTCAAAACTTTGCTTGCTTGTAGCACAGCATTTGGAAAGACGTCAACGCCTCGGCCAGTCAGTCAACAATGGAGTTTTCGGAATAAATGAATAAATGGGGAAGTGCTTCTTGAAGAATTCGTAAAGTTTCCCGTGACAATTTACAACCTATGCAATTAAAATACTTGATTTTACCAAGTTTCATTAAGAATGATGCGAGGGGTTTTTGCACGTGATCCAATGCGTTACCGCTGAGGCTCAGGCGATGCAGGTTTGGGACATTACTAAAGGACGTTTCCAAATCTCGCAGGTCATCTTCATTCAAATCCAAGTACTCAAGGGCCAGATGTGTCAAATGCGGAAAAAAGCAAAGTTTTCTGGTTAGTGGACTGAGACTCCCACTAACACTGACATCGGCCAACGCCAACTCTACCAACGGCATTTCTTTGTCTATTCTGCCAAAAAGGGCCAACATGTCTTTTACATTTAAACTATCACCTGTGCCAAATAAAGAGAAACGTTGTAAGGATGACAACCTCGGGAGGGAAAGACCGAGCGCTGCGGCAACTGCTGGAGTCAGGTGGATTTCAAGTAGCTCCAGGATAACGAGGCTCTTGTGCGTGATACTGGAAACCAACCTCATGATTGCTTTCTCAGCACAGCACCTATCAAAGTCAATACAAAGTTCCGTGATGTTTTCAAAACTTGGCAACAATTCAGCGAGTTCTTCAGTTCCTTTTGACATCAGTTTACAAGTCAGTTTTAAATCGTACTTGCTAGGGTTTGGGAGCTGTTGCAAAAATTCGCAAACACTGTCTTCCGCATCTCGAACGTCGATACTCATCAAATGGGTGCAATTTTTGATTACAGCACCAAGATCTTTCATTGCAGAAAGTTTAAAACACCAAAACGTACTTAAGAACTTAAGAGACGTCTTTTGTGGAACCAAGCTTACCGACTGACACGGTAAAGCAACAGGCTGTGCACTCTCAGTGAATAGTCTGGCATGGGCAGCACAACGCAGGTCTAAGTCTCTGAAATAAAAACTGACATCACCGTCGTGGATATGAAGGATTGATGAAAAACTACAATGCATTTTACATTCAACCGCGAGGAACTTTCTCAAAAATATTCCCAGGGGAACATTTTCACACTTCTCAGTTATTTTCATTGGGGCATCAAGGCAGTTTACTGTTTCTACCACCTTGTGAAGAGTCGCAACGCTAGTTTCATACCAAAACACTTCAAAAGGACTAAAAATAAAAGTCCAGGAATTCACACCGGAAAACAGTAACGCAAGGTAAGAAGGTGATTCCATGAGAACTGTAATCCCGTCAAAGCAATCAACGCAAAGCTTTGCAAGCTCTTGCTTTGAATGTACCTCTTCAAAGCAATAAAAAACCAAACGATTGAATTGCAAGTGTCTCAGAAAAACGTCATCCAATGGCTTGTATTTGTGGTCTTCATCTGGTATCGCTTCTGATATATCAAGTGAAGGATCGTTTATTCTCACTGACTTCAAATGGTCAAACACTTTCCCTGCTCCTTCATCACTAAGTCCACAGACAAAGAGAAGAACGTTCTCGAATTCGCGACAGCTTTTCAAGGTTTGAGTGTGCTCTTCAATCAAACCGAGATTTCCATCAGGTATACATTTGTGAGTCACGTACCAGGCTGCTAAGAATTCTTGTATGCTCTTATGAATGAAAGAAACCATTTCCGTTGGTTGCAAGCTTTCTGTACACTCAGCTACTTGAAGTAAACCAATGACAACACTTTCTTCACACAGGACTTCAGAAGAAAGTTTACCACACAAGAAGATGTGGTCATCGTCTAAAAGACATTCTAAAGCCACCATACCGATTTGATTGAGGATCTCTGAATTATCCTCTACTGTGCTAAAGCGAGGAGGGGTGTTCTTTCCTTGGTTGTGACTTAAAACCTGCTGGACAATTTTTAAATATAAGCTCGTTTTCGCTTTCGACAAGCCTTCTAACTGTCCCATCTTCCGCAGCGTGCAAAAGAACAGCAAAAGCAACGGAACTTTTGCAAGGTCTAGCAGGTCGTTTTCTTCCAAGTGATCATACAAGTCTCTGGCATCTCTTTTGTCACCAAGCTGTCGAGTTAGATACGTTAGTTTGTCCTCCTTACTGAATCCTGTTATTTCTGCAAGCAGGTCTTGGAATTCTTGGAGCTCACCAGCTTTGGAAATTCGACTTGTTATCAACACACAGCAGTCCCTCAATTCGTTTCCACTGAATATATCAAAGATTTGAGATTCTTGTCCCCTGTGATACTCATCATAGCCATCCAGCAACAGAAGAACTTCATCTTGATGGTTGGTCATATAATTCAGAAGACCTTCTACTAACCATTTGTCTTCACGGGCAAAAAGTCTTGAGTTATAAATGACATCTTTGAGGCTTTGACATTTGGACACTTCCTTGAGGTTAACGAAAACAACAAGCTTGAACCTCCCCAGAACAGCTGCTTGTTTATCTTCAGTCTGAGTGTTACCAAGTCGAGCCCAGTCGATCGCTAGCCTCTTCGCAAAAGTGCTTTTACCAATTCCTGTCTCTCCCTGCACAAGAATCCTCTTTGGATTATTTCCCTTACCGATTGGACTGAAGAGGTCACTGTAGTGAACCATCTCAGACTGTTTTGACCCAGCTAAGGTGGTTTCCCTTTGTATTACACGCAGTCGGGTGTAGATTTGATCAATGTCTACAAGAGACAACCTGGACCAAGAAGACGTTCGCACCTTGGATGTTTTTTTGTAATGTTCTTGGAGCTTTGCTCGGCAAATGTCCTCACTGAAAGACTCTGATCATGAGAAAAAAAGTAAAAAAAAGAGAAATGATCATTTCGGCCAACGTTTCGTTCAACATGCTGAACGAAGTCCTTGTCTCTTTTGGGAAGTATAACAGACGGTTTAGATGCCTGTTCTTTCATTGAAACTTCATCGTCACTGCTTCATTCTCTCTTTTTTTTGTCACCATTACTATCATCGGAAAAATCATCATCATCATTATTTTTATTATTGCACAGCTAATGGTGAAAGAGTTGGTATATTGAAGAAATGTTTCTTTTTTCGATGGTGACTTGGACTTGAAATTGCATCCATTGGAAACTCGGAAAAAATCGGAGTTCCAGATGGGATCTTCGTGATCTAGTCGGATGCTCTAACCACTGAGCTACTGTACACTATGGTGAGCAAGGGTTAAATGTGGGTCTCTTGACTAGAACTGCATCACGCAGTTATAAAGTCAAATAACGATGTAAACTTAGGTGGTTGACTTATGCTCGGAAAAAAATCAGAAAATTCTTCATACATTTACATTTACCGGGGTTGACATTGGACCACCCCTTCACTATAATTGCAAAATGGCATATTATCTGAACATCAAGTCATCTCTTATGACCTTCGGGTACTCATTGTCAGTTGTACTTCAACTATTCACATCAAAAACTCGTGTCAAAGGTATCATGTTTATCATCATAATCATCATCATCAGGCAATAAAGGAAGTGGGTTACTTCTCGCCTTTGCTTTTAACATACAAGTTTGTGTCTTTTACCAGCAAGGCCTACACAATTTTATTCTCAAGCAGAGCTTAAGACTCTTCTCAACCTACCCTGGATCTCTTTTAGTTTGTCCTGAGTGTGCAATCCTTGTGTCTTCAGCATCTCTTTATTATTGAAAAAAGAAAACGAAATGAGGAAAAAAAGATACAAACGAGGAAAAAAAGAGATACAAACGAGGAAAGCAAAGCCAACAAAACCAGCAACTCACAGTAACTCAGTAGGAATAATCGACTCAATTACCTAAAAGGAATTAAACCTCAGGAAAAGATGTCTATACAATCAAATTTTCCTGAACATTAAAGAAAAGTCGAATCCGAATAAATAAATTTCAGTATTGCCTCTTCTGTTAAAATTTCCTGGCCATCTTTAATAACTGTGACATTTTACAGTTGCCCTAACGTTATTATACAAAAGCCCTTTGTATCAGAACCATAAGGCAACAGTTTCACATCACAATCTTTGAGATAGTGGTGCTCGCAAGAATTTTAAATAAAAGACTGAATCAAAAATTCAAACTTTTTATGATAAAAAAGAAGAAGAAGTTGTGCTGGATTGTCACAGGAGGAGGCCGAATATT
>NC_090895.1:44741333-44746333 GCF_036669925.1 Montipora capricornis | reverse complement strand
TATCCCTTGCTAATCATTCCCTACTATATCTTATCTAATCGGCTCGGGAGAGTGTCATAAATTATGTAATTATGACGTCACAATGTGCGCAATGTACTTCTTGAGATTTACACAATAAAGAAAACAGGTGTCTTAATCATTGTGATACTTCGTCGTTACAATAGTTGTAACAATTACAAAGCAGCACTGAATATGAAAAGGGCGTTGTGAGTAGCCGGTTTGATCATGCCGGACACGGTGGTGTACCAGTCGAAACAAATACTAAAGGAAACGCAAGGTCGATTTGTATGGCAAATTGTGGCCACCGTTTTTTAAAAATGCAACATTGTGCAAGGGATGAAGGTTAGTGGCAATGCTTTATTTGGATTTGCTTGATCTGGATTATCTAAGCGCTGATCAAATGACCAATGACAAAATGAATAGCAAGAAACAGGAAGTTTTAAAATCGGACTGAATGAAGGAAATGAAATGGATGAGTGGCGTTGTTTTTCTTTCTCATTTTGCACTGTGTATGACGTTCACATTGGTCACTTTAGTTCTACTTATTTTAAGATGTTGGCTGGATAACCAACTCAAAATGGATACTCAAATTAACAAGACATGCAAATCTGCTTTCTTTCATCTACATGTACATAATAATTTACATGTATCAGAAGAATCAGGAAATTTCTGAGTTTAAGTACTCTTTACGGCCTACCTGCCAGGGAACTGCAGACACTCCAGCAAGTTAAAAACACTGCCGCCAGGCTTCTTTGTAAAATACATTGTAAGTTGTTTTGATCACATTTCACCAATTTTAAGATTCCACTCAGGCTACTTATCAAATTCAGCATTGAGTTTAAGATCCTACTAATTATTACCTACAAAGTTATCCATGGACTTGCACCAGCATAAATTATCTCAGCAGACTTATTACCCACAAGACAGTATCTAGATATCTAAGATTGTCAACTGAATTTTTATCGCAACCACCCAGAACAAAAACTCTACACACACTTGGTGACTGTAGTTTTACCGTGGCTGCGCCAGCGTTATGGACTAAATTACCTAATGCAGTCCGCTGTGCTAATAGTGTACAATCTTTTAAAAGACTTCTCAAAAGTCCTACTCCAATAGGCATATGAAGTGATACCATTCAGGGCTCGAAATTTACGAAAAAATCCAGTTGCATTTTGCAATAAGATATGAAAATTTAGTCGCAATTTCGCAAATTTTAGTCGCAAAATCGCCGCGCTGCATTGTGTTGTCAGTGGTTTAGCAAAAAATATGAGCCCGCAATACTTGTGTGTAAAGAAACCGCTGAAAATGGCGAATGATCGAAGAAATGGAGCTGTGCACGTAACATCCCAGCTAAATTACTCTACAATTACGCTATCTTCAGAGAAAATTCACAGCGAGAAACAAAATAATTTTGTCATTTCTTTATTTATTTTAGCAAAAGTAGCAGCAAAGTGGCAACTGCTAACCCTTTTGTTTCGAAACAGCGAAGGTGACAACAAGTCGCAAATTTGCAACTTCTCTAGATACTTTAGTCGCAAAGGGAAAAATTTAGTCGCAAATGCGACTGTATTGGTCGCAATTTCGCGCCCTGCGGCATTATGATTATTATTGTAGGAAACAGACAACTTTTTTAAAAGACATGTTTCGGCATGCTTATGCCATCATCAGTTTAATGAGTTCCTAACTCAACCACATGAGTTCCTAACTCATTAAACTGATGATGGCATAAGCATGCCGAGACATGTCTTTTAAAAACGTTGTCTGTTTCCTACAGTATTTATCATACTTGATACTATTGCGACAGTATTATTATTATTATTATTATTATTATCATCATCATCGTCGTCGTCGTCGTCATCGTCGTCGTCGTCATCATCATCATCATCATCATCATCATCATCATCATCATCATCATCATCATCATCATCATCATTATTACTTATTGCAACATTATAGCGCTCCTTCCTCTTTTCAAGGAACAAAAGCAACAGGTGCACAGGAAATAGAAAGTGTCAAAATCTCAAATGTGGTTGAATCTATCAATGAACAACCATAATTATTAATAATTTAAGATAGTGTACCTTCAAGTCGTTCAAAATTGTCCTTGGTACTATCATCACCTTTCTTCCACTCTTTCAGCAACTCACGATAATGCTCTTCAAAATCAGGATCCATGCACTCAGCCTTCAGTCGGCTAATTGCAGATGTATAACTTGCCGCAGATCCAAGTGCTAACAATGCGTTGCTGATGTCAAGCCATAATGCATGGAATGTTGGCTCGTCAATGGATGCCTGGGTAGCGTGACCGTAGACATTGTTTCTGTAATATTTGATTCTTGCTATGTTGGCTTCAATGCTGTTATCAGAAGCAGGAGGGAGCATGTCCCAGCTTCCAGTGCTGGCAGGGGCACCCAAGCCACATATGTTCCTCAGCAGTACCATCAGAAGCGTAATGTCAAAGCTAGCTGATGAGACTGATGATGGGATAGTTGGGTACAGCTTTCCCCACTGGGTAACATTTAAAATCTTCCTTTTTCGCAGAGACTGCAATGTAGGATGAGCTGGTGATGTACTTGCCAAAATGCCATGCAGACGGCTAGGGGGATGTATCCTGTCAAAGGTGTCTCTAAGTGCCTGAGTTCCCACATCCACTAGAAGACGACACAACCGTGCATAGTTTGTCGTCTCCTTAGTGGATGAAAATGATGGTGCAGCACTTGCCATCTTTTAAACTGTTGGTTTCATTAACTGTAAGAAAAATTAGCATCACTTGTGAAGCTCAGTTTCCACTAGTGTGGACATAATGCTGGGGTTGATGGAAGATCAAAATCATAGCACATTACTGTTCAACTCTATCTCTGTGCATGACAATATAATTTATGCTTGTGCAATGCCTTTGTAGGCTTCTGGAAGTATGATATGATCGTTCCCAGCATTCGGGTCCAAAGTGCCAGTGCTTCAAGGAAAAGTCGCTTGTCATGATTGGCTTCAAAACCAACGACCTTGACATTTTCAAAGTTCATGTTGTGGCTGAAATTGTGGACATGGCTTGCAACTTCGGAGTTTTGGTCAAAAAATGCCACTGCCTTTTTGTGCTCCGCAATTCGGGTCTTTAATGATCTTTCTGTTTGGCCATAGTACACAAAATTACATGGTGTGCAATTGATTTTGTACAATATGCCTGATTTCTGGCAGTCAGAATTGCCTAGCCCTTTGGGACGTGGAAAAAGGCCGTTGATGGTTAGTTGTGGTGTGTAAGCTACTTTGAGCTTTTGTTGTTTCAAAATGCGACCTATTTTCTTGGAAACGCAATGTACATATAAAAGTTGGAAGTTGTTTGGTTAACGCCCTCTCGGAGTTTTGAAGAAAAGACATGGGATAATTCTTATCTCACAGAACGGCTTTGACTCGTTGTGTTTCTTCTCGCCTTCCTCTATTCGCTGACGGGATGCTGTTTGCTCTTTTCAGCAAAGTGTTAACCACAGATCTTTTGTGGCAAAAGGGTGACACGAAAAGAAATCGAGATAACAGCAGTGTTCAACACTAACGCTTGCCTGATTGCCCGGGGCAAGCCAAATATATCCGTGGGCAAGTAAAACAACTCTAAGACTTGCCCGATCGGGCAATCAGAATTTTTGTTCGACTTATATTTTGTGAAACGAGTTGATTGGCAACGAAGAAAGTGACTAGCAATATGACGTAGTCACTGCAAACACTATTAAAAAATAACAACGTTACATCTCTTTGCTGTCACTTATTTTTCTGTTGAAAGATATAAATTAGGGAGCTTAAGCACAGACGTTCGTGAGCCACGGACGGCAACCGGAAGTCGAATGTTTCCTTTTTTGGCGTGTTTTTGCTCCTTACCACGGACAGGAAAAAGCTCTTGTTGATCACTGTGGCTTGACGTTACAACCGTGATGACGTGAAAACGCTCCAAAAAGGAAAAAATTCAATTTCCGGTTGCCGTCCGTGGCTCAAAAAAGTCTGTGCTTAAGTTCCCTATCAATTATTGGTACAAACCTCAAAACAGATTGGAAGGAGGAACATCTTCGAAAAGAATGTTTGTTACTATGGAACCCAGTTTTCGCAGAGCCAAATGCGCTACGATACTTTGATATCGAACAAGCGCACAAGAAAATTGTACGTCACGCAATTTCAACCTGCTTTGAAAGGCTTAAAGAACATTCCATTGGACAAATGGCATTTTAATTCAAAACCAGCCTAATCTCAAAGAGATATTCAAGGAATCTCCCTTGATCTCTTACACAAAAGAAAAAGCGCTTAAGGATATGCTTGTCAAGACAAAACTGTTAGGGGCCCACAGACGGATTTTCCGAGCGTTGCTAAGGAAGTGAAATGTTACTTCCGGTAACTGAAGTCATCATATCATGAGCTGACAAGAAAACCCACTCACAAGCAAAAGTCACCACACAAACTATTGTTTCCATCGAAGGTTTTTCCTTGCCCTTCCTCGCGCTCGTTCTCAGATCAACTGCGCATGTGTAAACAAACTGACTTCCGGTTTGAGAAAAAAAGCTAAATTTCCGGCGGTTTTAAATTGAATTAAATTTTTTTTTACATGGAACGTTTCACCTTCAAATACAGAATATAGCTAAGCATTGATTTTTTAAAATCATCTTTTTTGAAAAAGTTATGGGTGTTTCAGTATCGTTTATGTCTTTAAAAAGAACATTTTTCAAAATACAAAGAAAACCATGCTTGGCTGGATGCAAAAACGAATAAAAATTATCAAACCATTGATTAAATACCCAAATTGCATAGCACGGAGACAAATTTAGAGTTTTCTTTTATTGGTCACGTGACCATGAGCATGGTATGATGACGTCATATTTAGGGTCATTGGCTTACAAAAGTTGGAAACTGACCAAAATAATGCCAAATTCTCTCAAATTACTTAACCATTACATCCTTAGCAATGCACCCCAAAAAATATGTCAGTGGGCCCTTAAGGCTACTAGAACACAATGGGCACACAG
>NC_090895.1:44728833-44731333 GCF_036669925.1 Montipora capricornis | reverse complement strand
GGGAAGGGGTTCTTTTTTTTTTTTTTTTTTTTTTTTTGTCGTCCTCAGTCTTCAGAGTTTCTACAGCCAGCTCGGATTGAAATGCTAGAAAAAGTCAGTAATTCCCAGGCAAAACTTCTATCAATAACAAAATTTCCCAGCCAGCTCATCGAAACACCTGTATTTTTGCCAGCCAGCAAGATTCTTCTGGGGAACAGATAATGCGAGGAACGGATTCGTTGGGTGCCCCTGTAATCCCAGTACGTTGGTGACTTGTTGTTTCTTTCATCACCCAGTCTAGGGCAATCAAAAACAATAGAGGTGACAGGATGCATCCTTGCCTAACCCGGGTTTCCACGGCAAACCATGATGTAAGATTGCCTTCATGGAGAACGCTACACAGGTCAGGTTATAATAAATAAATTACGAATTTATATTGCGCAGTTTCCATGGCGAGATGATCAACTGCGCATTACAACAATACATGGAATAAAATAACAAATAATAAATACTAATTACATCATGTGTTGTATAACATTAAAAGCCAAGCTAACTAAGAATAAAGAGCCTTACTAAAAAGATGCGTCTTTAAAAGTTTTTTTTTTTTAAAGTGTCAACAGATTTGGCCATTCTAATATCTGAAGGTAAATCGTTCCAAAGTTTTGGCGCCGAAGCAACGGAAGCACGGTCGCCCAGGGTTGTTAAAGTTTTAAAATTTGGATGAGATAACAGTATTCCGTCGTTAGATCGCAGTCCATATCTTGACTTTAAAGGCTTAATTTTGACAAGATCGTTGATATAGGACGGTGCTAATTTGCGAATGGCTTTGAAAGTTAAAAGTAAAAACTTAAAATTAATACGAAATAAAACAGGAAGCCAATGCAGGTGATGGAGCACTGGAGTAATATGGCAAAACTTGCCCTGCATAACAACAAGTCTGGCGGCTGCAATTTGAACTCTCTGCAATTTGTCAATGTGGCACTTAGGCACACCGTATAATAGACTATTACAGTAGTCTATTCGGCTACTAATAAAGAAGTGAATAAGAGTCGCAGCTGAATCCATTGAAAGGTGTTTCCTTATGCGTCTAATATTGTGTAGGTGACAGAAAGCGGCACTGCATATTTTGGTAATGTGTACGGCCATAGTAAGTTGATCATCGAACCACGCGCCCAAATTCCGCACTACAGACACTTTACCTACATCGCAATCTCCGACCCTGATAGTAGTAATAGCAGTTTTTTTCAGTAGATGTCGTGATGCTATTACAATAATTCGGTTTTGTCGTCATTGAGCATAAGTTTATCCGCGGTCATCCATTGCTTAACATCCGAGATACAGGTTTCCATTGATCTCATTGCTTCGTCTTGACTAACAGCACAGCGTGGGTTGAACGATAAATAAAGCTGGGAGTCATCTGCATAATAATGAACTTTTGGAAGGTGACGACCGACAATGTCAAGATTTTGCTTGAATATGTGTTAAACAAAATGGGGCCTAGGCACGATCCCTGGGGAACTCCATAACGAAGATGAAATACATTTGAAAGCGCTCCCTGAACAGATATTCGTTGTGTCCTTCCAGATAGATAAGAGCAAAACCACGAAAGAGCAGTTCCATTGAGACCCAGCTTTGATCTTAAACGTGTTAGCAAAATACTAGCGTCCACAGTATCGAAAGCGGCGCTCAAGTCTAAGAGAACGAGGAGAGTCACGAGCCGCTTGTTCATGTTAGTAAGAATGTCATTGTGAACTTGCTGTTTCCGTGCTGTGAAGTTTCCTATATGCAGACTGGATACAATATGCACACTGGATACAAATTGGTCTTAGCCAGGTGCAACTGAATCTGGTCTGCAACAGCGCTCTCAGTGAGCTTGGAAATATAGGATAGATTGCTAACAGGGCGTAGATTCTTAAAATTGGACGGGTCGGATCCACACTTCTTCAATAAAGGTGTTACTATTGCCTCTTTCCATATTTCAGGGAAATGACCAGACTGCAAAAATAAGTTAATAATTAACGTAATTACAGGCAAAACGAGGAAATCCATACACTCAACTACCAGTGACGTGGGTACAGGATCTAGTGAACATGACTTCTTAGATGATCGCATGATAATGTGCCGTACATCATCCACTGACAGCGATTTAAGGAAGTTCGCGCTAATTGTTTGTGCGTAACGTTACTGCGCAGGTAACGCGACTGTAATATGTCACGCATTACTTCGAGCATTAGTGAAGTTGAGGTTTTAAAGCCTTTGCAAAAACCACAGGTAACCCAGACGCACTGTGTGTAGGTAAATATAGAGAACAGATGAGGCGAAGTTTAGGTCTGAAAATTTGCTAGAAAATGGAAATAAAAATCGATTAAACTTACCATGTGGTGAGGTGTTGTTGTCTTTAATACGTACACGAAGTTTCGGGAAAAATAGTCCCCGTTCAGCTTCCTTTATAGTATAGTGACAAGGTAGGAGACGGAAGCCAGCTTATGGACTCTGATCGACCCAAAACAAGCACGATTTT
>NC_090895.1:44713833-44723833 GCF_036669925.1 Montipora capricornis | reverse complement strand
CTTATTCTCCATTTCTGTGGCTTTTACCCATGTGCTCACAAGATAAATCGCGTGATGACAGGACTTATGGGTACTGCCAATTTATTTTATTTATTTAATTTATATTTCTCGTCGTTATTCGCTTTTTTCACCCTTCCCATCATACAGGTCATTTGGGGAGGGGGGGGGGGGGGTATTTCCATTAAAACGATGGATGTTCAGTTACCCGAAGCATGATACAGTGCAAAGAGTAAATAACTAGTATTTTTTTTCCGTAAATACCCCGCGCCCCCATTCTGGTATGGTGAACATAGTCAATTTCGTTGGCAGAAAAGTATTCTTCCTATTGCCCTGACCTGACCTGACCTGACCTGCAGGCTGTGACCTGTGTTTTACACCCGCCGCTTCTCCTGTCGTCATTCGGAACTCGAGTATTAAAGGTAGGATTACATTGTCATTTCAGTGAAACTATTATTTCCGTGATGCGATGCTGTATCTCCCATTGATCACTGAAGGTTCTTCCCTAACCCCAAAATACTTGGATCTTTACGGACTTTATGCACTTAAAGGGAACCTCCACTAAAACAGGAATATATCTTTAAAATAGTTAACATAATGCTCTCAACCAAAATTGTTCGAACGTTTTCCAATGGAATCGTTTGCATCCGAAATAAATAAATTTCAAAAACGCTTGTTTTGGTTTTTAAATTTCCGGGGCGCCGCCATCTTGAATAATAGTGACGTGTCATGGTTGCCCTATTGTTTTAAAACAAAAGCTCTTTGTGCAAATACAACCATAACACGTCACAATTATTCAAGATGGCGGCGCCCAGGAAATTTGAAAACCAAAACAAGCGTTTTTGAAATTCATTTATTTCGGATACAAACGATTCCATTAGAAAACGTTTGAACAATTTTGATTGTAAACATTATGTTAAAATTTTGAAGTTGTATTCTTGTTTTAGTGGAGGTTTCCTTTAAGACGTGCGAGCGAAAAAAATAAACAAATAAACCGAAAAACGGTAACTTATTTTCTGAAGTACACTTTTACTTTTACTATTCCAAACTGGAATGTTGATTGGTGACATCTACATCTACATGTTCCAGCAATCGGCAAAGTCCCTTTTTGACTTGTGGTGTATGAGGCCACCTAAGCAGAAACAGCCACAAGCCTTTTTAGAGACATAACCGCCAATCCGGCCACTTCTGCTAGAGAGAACAGGACAGCCACAACACCGGGGACTTTACTATTAAAACCAGTAGAGTGGTAAAACTGCCGTTGGGAATTTGAATCCGAAGCGGTTCGATTCTAAACACGTGATCTTAAACAAATTGTCATGTGATCCGAAAAATAATGCCACGTGATCCAAAAAAAGTGTTTCTTGTTGAATGCCATGACCGCCAACGCGCTTTCACACGAACCACGTGACAACTTTTTTATGTCATGTGACGACTTCTTTTGCGGATCACGTGATAAGATTTTTGGAACCCGCATTAAAAAATTCTAACGGCAGATTTGCCACTCTAGTGATTTTGATAGTATCCCCTACTATTCTCGAATAGTGCTTGGGTTCTTTACCGTCCGACAGGGAACTTATGAACATAGAAGACATTTGTAAGACGGGGCCTATTGTTTATAGTTCTTATATGAGAAGACTTGAAAGTCTAACCATTTGCAGATGAAATTATCGGTTTAGTCTCACTTTGGTATTGTGATTACTTATGCCATGTTGTGTTTTGCCTGATTTGGCAGCATCATTTTGGTCAGTGTTTTGACCTCCTTTTGTTTTACACCTTTTGCCTGATTTGGCGTCTCCGTTTTGACCATACGTATTTTGGGCTAAATTCACCTTTATCACTCGGCGGCCATTTTGTAGTCCGTGCGGAATAAAGGCTTTATCTTTGCATTGTCTTTGCCCGTCCAGCCTCGCACTGAATGAGAGGTTCGACGGGCAAAATCTTTAGTTTGGACATTGAGTGATATGGGCCAATTGTTTTTCTGCCATTTTTCCTATTTTATTGTGTTTTGCCTGATTTGGCAGTTTGTCTTGAACCGAGGTTCGGCTTCCGTTTTGTCATTTTTATGGCATTTGATTTTCTGTTTGTATTGTGTATCCCCTATTTTATGTTATTCTACCTTTTTCTTGCTTCCTTTTATTTTATTTTATTTCTTGTAGACGTTATACAATCGGGGATTTGGCGTGAAGCAAACTCTCTGGTCGATCCATCTTTGCGTAGGCTTGTTCCAAACCTTCTCGATTTACAGTTGGAGTCCAGGGCTGCTTCCACCGTGCAGAAATACAGATCTGGCTGGCTGAAGTGGCGTCAGTGGGCGGCTTCTAAGATTGGCGTTCAAGTTATTCCAGCAAAGCCTCTGCATTTTGCGCTCTTTATTAGCGAGCTTACTGTAATTTCAGTTAGCAATAACACAGGGATATCTTCTATAGAGTCAGTTCTTTACGGCGTTATGTGGGGTCATAGTCTGGCCGGGATTGTAGATTGCCCTACTAGTCACCCCCTCGTTAAGTCATCCTTAGAGGGCGCAAGAAGGAAGCTATGAAGTCAGATCCGAGACTATATTCGTCTTTCGACTCGTCGAGTCGTTATTCCGGTTTGTCTCGTCGTGTACCGAGTTCGTCGCGTTGACCTCCCAGTTCGTCTCGTCGACTCTCCAGATCGTCTCGTCGTAAGTTGATCCCTTTCGTCTCGTCGCCGACGAGTTCTTCCCGTCGACTCTCCAGATCGTCTCGTCTTACGTTGCTGCGTTCCACTCGTCGCCATCGAATTCGTCTCGTCGACTCGTGAAACCGCTTCATGATACATCACTCTGCCTTCGACTCGTCAAGTTCTGAGTTCGTCTCGTTGACATGTGAGATCGACTCGTCGTGAGTCGAGAGGCAGCTAGAGACTGGGTTTGAGTTCAAAGCACATGTTGGGCAGCTGGCGCTGTTTTGGTGCGCCATAAACATGCAGGAGTTGCGGGGCATTTTACAAAACGCAATCAATAAAATCGAATCAAAATCTTCATCTACGCCAAAGAACCCAAATGGCGGCGATAATCAACAGCTGGCAAGCTCAAATTTGGTTGCACGAGCTGAAGCAAATTGGAGGTGAGCCGATAATTGAACACTTTAGTCTAAGAGCATATTTTTCAAGGTTGGGGTAGACTTTGCCGAGCACCAATATTTGTATTTGCAGGCAATAGTCGATTAGAAGACTAACACTGAATGCATAATGTTGATTATAATGATAACCGAGTTATCGAGTGAAATTTTTCAGGTGATGGTTTGCCAGACTCCAAATATTCAGTTATGGTTTTTGCTCTCGACAAGAGCAGTTTAATATTTGAATAATCACGTGAAGGTTATATTATCAAAGACCCAGCCTGTTTAATTATGTGGTTACAGTACCGCCATATCAACATTCAATTTTCCATTAATTTCTATTAAGTATTTAAGCTGCCTAAAATCGGTCTTTGTCTGGCTGTACATTTTAAATAAAATGGAGTACAAAATTTCCACATTGTTTAAGTTTCTTTTGGGGCAGTTGTGTTGTGCCGAACACTAACCCTGTCGTAAAGCGTTCAGTTCACTGAATGATGTTTAGAAACATGTAGCAAATCAAGGAAAACACACACATAACCATTGCTTGAAATACCAAGTCGGTTGATGAAAAAAATTGCTGTTTGGAATGTTTTTACCCGCTCAATGTTTTGCCGGGTCAGACACTTGAGCCGGCTGAAATACCCGGAATTTAAGTACTGATAAAACTAATGAGGTCCTCTTGACAGTAACAAGGCAAGAAAACCAATTATTATCATCTCAATTCAAATCGTCAAAACTTTGCTTGCTTGTAGCACAGCATTCGGAACGAGGTCAATGCATTGGCCAGTTAGTCATTCATGGGGTAAACGAATAAATGTACAAATGGGGAAGTGCTTTTTTAAGAATTCGTACAGTTTCTCGTGACAATTTGCAACCCCTGCAATAAAAAAGCTTGATTTCACAAAGTTTCATTAAGAATGAGGTGAGGGGTTTTTGCAAATGATCCAATGCGTTACCGCACAGGCTCAGGATATACAGGTTTGGGATATAACTAGCGGACGTTTCCAAATCTTGCAGGTCATTTTCATTTAAATACAAGTGTTCAAGGCATAACCATGTCAAATGCGGAAAAAAGCAAAGCTTTCTGGTCAGTGGACTGAGATTCCCGCTAACACTGACATTGCTGAACGTCAACGTTCTCAATGGCATGTCTTTGTCTACTCCGCCAAAAAGGGCCAACATGTCTTCAACATTTAAACTGGTATCATCTGTGCCAACTAAAAGGAGATTTTGTAAGGATGACAATCTCGCGAGCGAAAGACCGAGCGCTGCGGCAACTGCGGGAGTCAGGTGGATTTCAGATAGCGCCAGGGAAATGAGACTTTTGTGCGTGATACTAGAAACCAGCCTCATGCTTGCTTCCTCAGCACAGCACCTATCAAAGGAAATATTAAGTTTGGTGATGTTTTCAAAACGTAGCAACAATTCAGCGAGTTCTTCAGCTCCTTTTGAAATAAACAGACCAACCAATTTTAAATCACACTTTCTAGGGTTTGGGAGCTGTTGCAAAAAATTGCAAACAATGTCACTGTCTCCCATAAGATAAACGAAGATACCCATTAAATGGGTGCAATTTTTGATTACAGCACCAAGATCACCGGCTTCCATTGTAGAACTATGATAACACTGAAACGTACTTAAGAACTTAAGAGACGTCTTTCCTGGAACAAAATTTTCCAACGGACACGGTAAAGCAGCAGCCTGTGCACTCTCAGTGAATAGTCTGGCATGGGCAGCACAACACAATCGCAAGTCTCTGAAATAAACACTGACATCACCGTCGTGGATATGAAGGATTGATGAAAAACCACATTGATCACATTGAAACTCGAAGAATTTTCTCAAAAATACTCCGAGGGGAACATTTTCAGAACTCTCAGTTATCTTTATTGTGGTATCAAGGAAGTTCAGTGTTTTTACCACATTGTAAAGAGTTGAAACAACGTTTTTTTCTTTCAAGTCTTCAAAAGGACCAAAAATAAAAGTCCAGGATTTCACACCGGAAAACAGTAACGAAAGATAAGGAGGTGGTTCTCTGAGAATTGTAATCCCGCCAAAGCAATCAACGCAAAATTTTGCAAGGTTTTGTTTTGACTGTACATCTTTAAAGCAATAAAAAACCAAATCACTGAAGTGCGCGTGCCTCTCAACAGCGTCATCTAGAGGCTTGTATTTGTGGTCTCCACCTGGTATCGCTTCTGATATATCAAGTGATGGATCGTTTGTACTCACTGACTTCAAATGGTCAAACACTTTTGCTGCTCCTTCGTCACTAAGTCCACATATGAATCCAAAAACGTTCTCTAACTCGCGACAGCTTTTCAAGGTTTGAGTGTGCTCTTCAATCACACCGAGATTTCCACCAGGTATACATTTGTGAGTCACGTACCAAGCTGCGCAGAATTCTTGTATGCTCTTATGAAAGAAAGAGACCATCTCCGTTGGTTGCAAGCTTTCTGTACACTCAGTTACTTGAAGTAAACCAATGGCAACACTTTCTTCACTCAGGACTTCAGAAGAAAGTTTACCATACGGGAAGATGTGGTCATCGTTTAAAAGACACTCTAAGGCCAGCTTACCGATTTGATTGAGGATCTCTGAATTATCCTCTGTTGTGCTAAAGCGAGCAGGGGTGTTCTTTCCTTGGTTGTGGCTTAAAACGTGCTGGACAATCTTTGAATATAAGCTCGTTTTGCTTTTCCAAAAGCCATCTGACTGTTCCTTTTTCCATAGCATGCAAAAGAACAGCAAAAGTAAGGGAACTTTTGCAAGATCTTTCAGTTTGTTTTTTTTCAAGTGATCATACAAATATCTGGCATTTTTTTTGTCACCAAGCTGTCGAGTTATATACGTCAGTTTGTCCTCCTCACTGAATCCTGTTATTTCTGCTAGCAGGTCTTGGAATTCTTGGAGCTCATCAGCTTTGGACATTCGACTTGTTATCAACACACAGCAGTCTCTCAATTCTTTTCCACTGAATATGTCAACGATTTGAGATTCTTGTCCACCGTGATACTCATCATAGCCATCCAGCAAGAGAAGAACTTCATTTTGATGGTTGGTGATATAATTCAGAAGACCTTCTACTAACCATTTGTCTTCACGGGCAAAAAGTCTTGAGTTATAAATGACATCTTTGAGGTTTTGACATTTGGACACTTCCTTGAGGTTAACGAAAACAACAAGCTTGAACCTCCCCAGAACAGCTGCTCGTTTATCTTCAGTCTGAGTGTTACCAAGGAGAGCCCAGTCCATCGCCAGCCTCTTCGCAAAAGTGCTTTTACCAATTCCTGTCTCTCCCTGCACAAGAATCCTCTTTGGGTTATTTCCGTTACCGATTGGACTGAAGAGGTCACTGTAGTGAGCCATTTCAGACTGTTTTGACCCAGCTAAGGTGGTTTCCCTTTGTATTACACTCAGTCGGGTGTACGCTTGATCAATGTCTACAAGAGACAACCTGGACCAAGAAGACGTTCGCACTTTGGATGTTCTTTTGTAATGTTCTTGGAGCTTTGCTCGGCAAATGTCCTCACTGAAAGACTCTGATCATGAGAAAAAAAGTAAAAAAAAAGAGAAATGATCATTTCGGCCAACGTTTCGTTCAACATGCTGAACGAAGTCCTTGTCTCTTTTGGGAAGTATAACAGAAGGTTTAGATGCCTGTTCTTTCATTGAAACTTCATCTTCATCGTCACTGCTTCATTCTCTCTTTTTTTTTGTCACTATTACTATCACCGGAAAAATCATCATCATCATTATTATTATTATTGCACAGCTAATGGTGAAAGAGTTGGTATATTGAAGAAATGTTTCTTTTCTCGATGGTGACTTGGACTTGAAATTGCATCCATTGGAAACTCGGAAAAAATCGGAGTTCCAGATGGGATCTTCGTGATCTAGTCGGATGCTCTAACCACTGAGCTACTGTACACTATGGTGAGCAAGGGTTAAATGTGGGTCTCTTGACTAGAACTGCATCACGCAGTTATAAAGTCAAATAACGATGTAAACTTAGGTGGTTGACTTATGCTTGGAAAAAAGTCAGAAAATTCTTCATACATTTACATTTACAGGGGTTGACATTGGACCACCCCCTTCACTATAATTGCAAAATGGCATATTATCTGAACATCAAGTCATCTCTTATGACCTTCAGGTACTCATTGTCAGTTGTATTTTAACTATTCACATCAAAAACCCGTGTCAAAGGTATCATGTTTATCATCATAATCATCATCATCAGGTAATAAAGGAAGTGGGTTACTTCTCGCCTTTGCTTTTAACATACAAGTTTGTGTCTTTTACCAGCAAGGCCTACACAATTTTATTCTCAAGCAGAGCTTAAGACTCTTCTCAACGTACCCTGGATCTCTTTTAGTTTGTCCTGAGTGTGCACTCCTTGTGTCTTCAGCATCTCTTTATTATTGAAAAAAGAAAACGAAATGAGGAAAAAAAGATACAAACGAGGAAAGCAAAGCCAACAAAACCAGCAACTCACAGTAACTCAGTAGGAATAATTGACTCAATTACCTAAAAGGAATTTCCACTCCAACAAAATTAACATTAAACCTCAGGAAAAGATGTCCGTGATACAATCAAATTTTCCTGAACATTAAAGAAAAGTCGAATCCGAAATAAATAAATTTCAGTATTGCCTCTTCTGTTAAAATTTCCTGGCCATCTTTAATAACTGTGACATTTTACAGTTGCCCAAACGTTATTATACAAAAGCCCTTTGTATCAGAACCATAAGGCAACTGTTTCACATCACAATCTTTGAGATAGCGGTGCTCGCAAGAATTTTAAATAAAAGACTGAATCAAAAATTCAATTTTTTTTCTGATAAAAAAGGAGAAAAAGTTGTGCTGGATTGTCACAGGAGGAGGCGGAATATTAGTGTGGCCTGGATTGATGTAAAAAAGCATACGATTCTGATACGATCATAGTTGGCTGAATGGGGTGATGACGTTACACAGGTTTCCCATATGGCTGTGTGAAGTCATTGCCAAACTGTGCAAGAGTTGGAAAAGGTGGTGGCGATCACAAGGCAAGGGAGAGAGA
This sequence comes from Montipora capricornis, assembly GCF_036669925.1. Classification (NCBI taxonomy): domain Eukaryota; kingdom Metazoa; phylum Cnidaria; class Anthozoa; order Scleractinia; family Acroporidae; genus Montipora; species Montipora capricornis. Next base: position 44,715,689 of record NC_090895.1, on the reverse strand, counting down.
CCTCCGAGAGGATTAAGGTCAACAAAGGGTTGCCACAGGAGGATGTATTGTGCCCAAGGCTGTATGCTTGAACCCAGCCCATCAACAGCCAGGTTACCGGTCTCTTGTATATTGATGATCTCAGGATCTTCGCTGCATCAGAGAGTACGGTAAGCTCCAATGAGTTATGAAGATAGTCAAGTCGTCTATGGAGGATGTGGGGCTTCAGTGGAACCCAAAGGAGTGTGCGGTGGCCCATGTGAAAAGGGGGATACAAGTGAGTGGTGTCTCGTGCGGGAAAGTTGATGAGTCGACTAGAATACCCTGTCTTGATGCTGCTGAGCAGCACAAGTTCCTGGGAGTACTTGAGAGTGTTATGCAGGATAAGTTGGTCCTGGAGTGTGCAGCAAAAGAGTATCTCAGACGATTGTCAGTGATCTGGACAAGCCCCTTGTCCGATTACAATCAGGTGGTAGTGTAAAATTCAGCTACGCGAGCAGCTCTTACCAATGCAAGTATACACGAGTCAGAAGACCCACACAAGCACGGAAGGTGAGGTGAGGTGCAGATTGTGTGGCAAGGTCCCACAGAGTATGGCCCATATCTTGTCAGGATGTAGTGCGCTGGCCCCCAGCAAGTATCTCTCAAGGCACGACAGAGCGCTGAAGGTACTAGATAGATGAGAGAAGCGTACACACAATATGGCTTTTAAGGATTATTTAATATATATACCGTAAAAACCCGCAAATAAGCCGCACCCTGCATTTACCAGCTCAAATTTTGGAAAAAAAGTTCTTTGAAAGAAATCAAAAGAAATCCAAAGTCGAGTCTTGAGAAGTCTTCATCATCCACTGTTCATAGAACATAAACTCACTATTAACATTGAAACGGAAAATACTTCAAAGTCTTACCCACAATTTTAGCACTTTAACATAATGAACATTGTTTCTACCAACTTTGACATATAATTGATCTTTTTCTGGTATTTGACCCACTAACCAGACGTGCAGCTGCATTTTGCACTGATTCATTGGAGATGCTTAATTAGGTATTTAGGGAGACCAGTTAAGAGAGAGTTACAATAGTCCAGTTTGTTTGTAAAGAAGGCATGGATCAGAATTTTCAATGATGATTTGTCCAGGTAAGTGCAAATCCTCCAGATGTTCCTCAAGTGCCCGAATGAAGTCTTGCAGACAGATGTGATATGAGTCTCAAAGGTGAGGGTGTCATCTAACAAAACACCAATATTACGACATGAAGCAGTTGGGGTTATACCCTCTTCGCCCACCATAATATTAGAAATGTTAGTTCATCATTCAGTTTCAAATAGTTACGAGACATCCAAACGCGAATTTCAGCGACACAAACTTCAACACATGACGTAGCTGTAATGAGCTCTTTATAAGCTATAGCTTGATGCTCTGGGGCAACAAGTCCACCTATATCTATCAATGGTGTGAGACATAACAACAACAAGAACAATAATAATAATAATAATAATAATAATAATAATACTAATAATAATAATAATAATGCCTGTCACACCCCAGATTTCTACAAAATTTCCAGCAAATCATCATCTTGCATCCTGACACAATGTGGCTGATAGTCTAATCAGTTTTTCAACATATTTTACACCTAAGAGATATTTTGCTTGTCTACCAAGTGCATCATCATCATCATCACCTCATTGTCATCAACGTTTTCCTGGTAAACTGATCTTCTGTACATCCTTGATGTTAATGTTTCCAGGGATTCTTTAGACACATACTTCCAAGCCCTTTTTGATAAGACTCTGATCACACTGATTTAACGAGCTTCCCACCAATTCGAAAGATGTGTTTCTTTCAGCAGGGATAGCTACATCAATCACCAAA
>NC_090895.1:44696333-44706333 GCF_036669925.1 Montipora capricornis | reverse complement strand
ATTATCTTGATTACCCCAACACAGTGAAATGAACCTAAATCAACCTTGGAGATAATCGATTTCAATGGAAGCCGTCTTATTGATGCCCTAAAATAATCTTGGTTACAAGTCTTTTATACACCTTTCTTACGTGAAAAAAAAGTTCAGCAAACACATTGCTTAGCTTAGTATTTCCTTGGAAAGCTTAAAGTTTCATTGACAAAAAATGAAGTAACAGAAAATAATAACTTTAGGATTTTTTCAGATTTGTCTAATACAAATTAGTTAAAGGTTTATTACCATTCATCGTTAAAACTACGCATATTACCTTCCCCTTCTGTCTCAACAGCAATTGCTTCTGGATATTGAAAATGAAGGTCATCCCATCCACACTTCACTGCCTGTGTTTGGCTCAAAATATCACTATCACAGTGTACTTCGACTTCCAATTCATCTCGATTTTCCAAAGGAGCGATCCATCCACAATGTGCATCCCTAACAAGACTGCCAAGATGTCGACTCACAGGAGTTTTGAATCCAGCTGGTGTTGTTAACTTAGAAGATACAACTACATCTCCTAGTTTGATTTTATCTGAGCTTAAACCGCTGCAAGTTCCCACTGAAAACACAGCCTTGGGCCTCAATGTCCTAACGGCATTCTTTACCGCTGTTAATGATCCCCCTGGGACTGCGGCACCTTTGGAACATTTCATTAATGCAACTTTAAGCTTCTTTTGGTCATCAGCATTACCAGTGTATCCAAAATAGATCGGGCCAACTTCTATGTTGTAACTTTTGAAAGGTTGATCCAGAAATGAGAAGCAACTCAAGAACTCACAATCCTCCACAGTCAGCAGCAAAACATCAATCGGCAGGTCAGCACATCTCCAGGGCTTGCTGGTGTTTGGAAGATCATTCAGTTTTGGGGGCTTGACACTGAGCTGTGGGGGCATGCCATAACAGTCTTCCGGATCAGCCAAACAAAGTGTCCTTTTCTTTCCAACTAAGATTTAAAAAACGAAGCAAAATCATTTATTATCTTGACTAGTTTAGTTAAATAGTAGAAATGCTACTGAGGGGAAGGGAGATGGGCATCAAACTAGGTTGAAACGGGTGAAAAAGCATTGGCAGCAACCGCTGTCATTTACGTGGGCCATTTAAAGTTGGCCGCGGGCTCCTGCCGTGTTGCTTTCGGGCCTCAACTTGTCAACACTGAGAAGTCTGGTAATAACTATTCCCAGGAATTACCGCGTTTCAACCGAAAATGGTTGGAAAAGTGTTCTATTGGGAAACAGCAACCGCTTCAACCGAAACCGGTTGCGGTTGAAACGGTTGATCCCAATAGAACACGACCTAAGTTCTGGTAGTGAACTATTAAGACTTAGAAAGAAGCTTTATCCATTGGAAGTGTCGAGCAAGAACAATGCACAAGGTATTGAAAAGGAAGACAAAGAAGCTATAGCTGAGAAACAACGTCCCCCAGTATGACTTGCCGCTCAAAAGGCAATTCACAGAATCCGGGAACAATTGGAAATGAATACTTGACATGAACGATATCAGATTCAATTCAATACTTCTCTTAAACATTTATCCCTTGCTAATCATTCCCTACTATATCTTATCTAATCGGCTCGGGAGAGTGTCATAAATTATGTAATTATGACGTCACAATGTGCGTGATGTACTTCTTGAGATTAGTTACACAATAAAGAAAACAGGTGTCTTAATCATTGTGATACTTCGTCGTTACAATAGTTGTAACAATTACAAAGCAGTACTGAATATGAAAAGGGCATTGTGAGTAGCCGGTTTGATCATGGCGGACACGGTGGTGTACCAGTCGAAACAAATACTAAAGGAAACGCAAGGTCGATTTGTATGGCCAATTGTGGCCACCGTTTTTTAAAAATGCAACATTGTGCAAGGGATGAAGGTTAGTGGCAATGCTTTATTTGGATTTGCTTGATCTGGATTATCTAAGCGCTGATCAAATGACCAATGACAAAATGAATAGCAAGAAACAGGAAGTTTTAAAATCTGACTGAATGAAGGAAATGAAATGGATGAGTGGCGTTGTTTTGCTTTCTCATTTTGCACTGTGTATGACGTTCACATTGGTCACTTTAGTTCTAGTTATTTTAAGATGTTGGCTGGATAACCAACTCAAAATGGATACTCAAATTAACAAGACATGCAAATCTGCTTTCTTTCATCTACATGTACATAATAATTTACATGTATCAGAAGAATCAGGAAATTTCTGAGTTTAAGTACTCTTTACGGCCTACCTGCCAGGGAACTGCAGACACTCCAGCAAGTTAAAAACACTGCCGCCAGGCTTCTTTGTAAGATACATTGTAAGTTGTTTTGATCACATTTCACCAATTTTAAGATTCCACTCAGGCTACTTATCAAATTCAGCATTGAGTTTAAGATCCTACTTATTACCTACAAAGTTATCCATGGACTTGCACCAGCATAAATTATCTCAGCAGACTTATTACCCACAAGACTGTATCTAGATATCTAAGATTGTCAACTGAATTTTTATCGCAACCACCCAGAACAAAAACTCTACACACACTTGGTGACTGTAGTTTTACCGTTGCTGCGCCAGCGTTATGGACTAAGTTACCTAATGCAGTCTGCTGTGCTAATAGTGTACAATCTTTTAAAAGACTTCTCAAAAGCCCTACTCCAAAAGGCATATGAACTTTAATACATTATGATCTGGTACTGATCAATATTGTAATTTTCATCAGTATAATTTTATTGCTATAATTGTTACTTTATGAAATTCACGCTTTATTTATGTCATATTTATTGTAAACTAAACATGTTAGATTTGTATTTTTAAGTGTGGGAGAGCCCCTTTCAATGATTCGCGTGCCACAGAAGCATTAGATTACTATTACTATTATTATTATTCTATCACATGACTGGAGGAATGGAGATGCCATGAGATAGCACAGTGCTTTCGTTAGATCATTGCAAAAATTCACGTCAATCTAAAAAGGTTGTTTTTCAACAGTCACAATCAAAGAAACCAAAGAATACTACCGGATTCTTCTAAAAACATATGTGGAGAGTGAACGTAGTTGACTCACAAAACCCAGACTCAAGTGCCAACGGAGTTGGCACGTTAACACCAGTGTTAGTCACCCAACAAAGTTGACTATATTTTGCGCAATTTGAGAAACAAACAGTATGCCGGAACTCACTAAGCAGGCAGAACAAGACACATCAGAGAGGCAGTCACAGGCCTTAACAGCAGCTCTTTCAGTCACAAAAAATGCAGAATGCTTTAGCAGCCTCGCTGGTGGCGACTATCAAAGCAACAGATTGAGTGTTCCAGCAGCAATTGGGAAAAGCCCCAGACCAAGAGGTTAACACCTTTCTCACAGATGCCATTGCTTCGGCCCTGCAGTGTTTTCACGATATTAACAACACTCGCTGACTAGCAATGAAGAAAGACCAGGGATTATGTTGCCTAGTGTAGTGCATCCACAGTGTCTGCCTCATCAGAATATTTGTTCGGTGACCTGTCAAAACTGACCAAAGGTATTTCCAAAGCAAACAAGCTCACCAAGAAAGTTCGACCCCTGCAACACAGCACTGCACATGATTTGTACGGCAAATTGCTGCCACCTTTTTTTAAAAATGTAACATTCTGCAAGGGATGAAGTTTGTTAGTCTGAAATAACATAATGAATAACCACTGATGTTGCACAGTTTAGTGGCAATGCTTTATTTGGATGTGCTTGATCTGGATTATATATGTTAACATGGCTGATGCTATTTTGTGTTAATAGCCCTAACTGGCATTTCTTGAACTGTGATCCAGGGAGATAACTTTATTTGTTGAAGTTTACATGTATGTATGCACACTTATATTGGGGTTACTCATTGAACATTAGAAAGCTTAAGCACCCACATTTTTGAGAGGTGGACGGCAACCGGAAGTGAGCTGTTTTTCCTTTTAATTTGTTTACACACAATCACATTTAAATTACTAAGATCTTTTCCCCATTAGAGATGATTAGTATAAAAATCTGGGAGACACCACTGCCCTGGCAAGCAAAACTTTCTCTTCCGGTTGCCGTCCGCCTCTCAAAAACGCGCGTGTTTAAGCTCCCTATTCTGTCCTGTAATACCTGAGATAAATTTACCTTAGCACCTGTGCTAGCTGACAGTTACACCCTAGTTTTCCTCCTCACTTTGAGTGAATTACTTGATGGAAAAGCTCTGATTAAACCAACTTTTACATTATGTCCTGTGTAGTGGCTGTGTCAGTGCTTTAAAGTCTCATGGGATCTCCATGCCTCTGGTCATGTGATAGAGTGGTAAAATTAAATGAGACTTACCTGTAAGTTCAAGTTTGATTGAGATTCTATCACATGACCACAGGAGGCATTAGGAGATCACATGCGACCCCCCCCCCCCCCTTATACCCTCCCTTATGGAGGCAGAGTTGCCACCTCCCAGCATGTGGTTTTCTCACACACGCCCTGCAGTTTTGAAAAATGACCTGATGCATGCACTGTGCTATCTCATGTGATCTCATATGCCTCCTGTGGTCATGTGATAGAATCTCAATCAAACTTGAACTTACAGGTAAGTCTCGCTCAATTTTACCATTATGATTATTATTGTAGGAAACAGACAACTTTTTTAAAAGACATGTTTCAGCATGCTTATGCCATCATCAGTTTAATGAGTTCCTATCTCATTAAACTGATGATGGCATAAGCATGCCGAAACATGTCTTTTAAAAAAGTTGTCTGTTTCCTACAGTATTTATCATACTTGATACTGTTGCGACAGTATTAGGGTCATTCCACAGTAATTTGGACGAGAAATTATTAAAATGAAATTTGCTTAAATTGCTCAATTTTCTGATAAATGGATAACATGTTAAATAAGGCTTTTGAAAACAACTAGAATTGTTGGATATGAATTGTTGTTTATGCATAAATTATCATAAATTATGTAAACTAATGATAACAGCTGTTGCAGAGGGGAAAGTTTTATGTTGGTAGAATATAAAAAAGAAAACAGCAATTTTAGTTAACTGGTCTGGGACACAAACTACTCCAGACTAAGTAACTTAGACACTGGCCAAACTCTACATTTCTATCAGTATGGCACCTACAGACAGCCTTCTGGATGCTCTTTTCCCTTCCGCAACGTTTTGAGGCCTAAAAGTTTTGTTGGTGCGCTTGTAAATGACAAAGTCAACTTCATGTTTTCAAATCTTCTAATTCTAGGTCAAGGGTTAGTTGTATTATGTTTGAAAAGAAAATTTATTTTAAACTATAGCCAAGAGAGATTCATTAAATTTTGTTGTGGAGGGGAAATTTTGTTGCGGAGGGGAATTCTGTGGAGGCAAATTCTCTTTTGATAATGATTTCACTGAAAATTATGATGTTTACATTAACAAGAGATATCATTTTTCTATCATAAGTTCAGCAACCAGGTTGTGTTTCAGCAATCTATAAGGTAAATCGTGTTTAAATTAAAATGACAGTCAGTACAACAAAACTGGTGAAAATACCTGTAGCTAATACATGTAATTATATTTCTTTCATCATGCAAATGCCAAGATGAAAAATTTGAAACATTGCCACTTGAAAAATTATAAAAAGAAGGCACCAAATAATAAAATTCCTCAGCACAGTTCATTTAAATGGTCACACATTTCATCCACTGACTAAAAAGTTATAAACTTAACTGTCCAGTTGCTTTAAATGCAACTCTACCTAATTGACCAATGATGTTTTCATATAAAACAGCAGTTTTCCACTCAAAGTTTATTGCATATGAACTGCATATGAAAAGCCACAAAGTAAAAATGCAACATTGATAGCAGCCGCCACTGGTTCCTTTTAGTGGTTCAGCCTCCACTGCAGCGTGTGATGGTCTTTGACAGCGTGCCGGGAAGCTTTATAAAACCAACAGTCTATAAAGCCATCGATAAAATTGTCAAGTTACTGAAAGAGGTTGATGGTAACCTGAAAATTGAAGAGTGGTCATTTTTTGCTAACAAGCCCGGAGAAATCCCGAGCCAAAGAAATGTCTTTGACTGTGGTGTTTTTGCATGCATGTATGCTAGAAGTCTTGTTAGCACAAGCCCTATGATTTTTCCCAACAGTCAGAGCATCTCTGATGTAAGATGCTACATGATCCTTGAACTGCACAGAAATTCATTATTACCAATCCCTCCCAATGGCTTGAAAGTAGATGATTATTATGCAGTTGACTATGTTAGCTGTTACTACTTTGGCAGGGTTATTCAAATTCAGGGTCAGTTTGCACAGTTCAAAGTTCTGCACAGGGTTAGGCTTGGTGCTGATGCAGGTGAAATATTCAACTGGCCAACAAGGGATGATGTGGCTGATGTTCATGTCAGCTGTGTTTTCTATGGACCCATTCATTTGATTGGCAACAGTCCATTTAAGATTATGGAGCAGGAGCAAGTTAAAAAAGTGTTCCGTTATATCCAGAGGCACTGATTTTCTTTTGAAGGGTTGTTTTCTGTTAATGTTGAAAATACTCAAGGAAAAGTGGTCATTATTGAACTTATGAACTCACAGTCAGGTTTTTCTGATCACATATTATCTTAAGGTGTTTTTGTGCCAATTAATCTTAACAAGGTTACATGTATGCATTACTAATGCATGATTTTGAATTTTTATCACAGTACTGTTTCTGACACAGTGCAAATATTGTGCAAAATGTTGAAAAACTTCAGTTACTTGAAAGCAAATGTGAAACTGTTGTATAAACATTAAAGTGTGGATGTTATCACTCGCTTTAAACGTCTTGCTTATGATCTTCTGAAAATTGGACAAATTTTCCCCTCCGCAACTTCCCCTCTGCAACAGGAGATGCTGTTTTCAAATCCTACCTCATTGAGAAAACTGTAACTATTTAAGTTTCCTCTGGTGATCTTTTCAATTAATATAAATTGGGAAAAAGCATCAACCTACTAGACTCTAGATAATATTTCAGAATTCAGAGAATCTGCTAATAAAACTAAAAACAAACAAAACACCAAGTTTTCTGTTCCCCTCCGCAACGGCCATATTTTTAAGCTCTATGATCTAGGAAATGCATTTTGGAGAAAAGCAGGACAGCAGCAAGTAAAGCTTTGTAGATGATCTTAAGCCTCAATAGGTTATGAGAAGTAAAGGACAAATTCTTATTTAAACTATAACAAGATCTTCGCCTCTAAATTTCCCCTCCACAACAGACGGAATACTGTGGAATGACCCATTATTATTATTATTATTACTTATTGCAACATTATAGCGCTCCTTCCTCTTTTCAAGGAACAAAAGCAACAGGTGCACAGGAAATAGAAAGTGTCAAAATCTTAAATGTGGTTGAATCTATCAATGAACAACAATAATTATTAATAATTTAAGATAGTTTACCTTCAAGTCGTTCAAAATTGTCCTTGGTACTATCATCACCTTTCTTCCACTCTTTCAGCAACTCACGATAATGCTCTTCAAAATCAGGATCCATGCACTCAGTCTTCAGTCGGCTAATTGCAGATGTATAACTTGCCGCAGATCCAAGTGCTAACAATGCGTTGCTGATGTCAAGCCATAATGCATGGAATGTTGGCTCATCAATGGATGCCTGGGTAGCGTGACCGTAGACATTGTTTCTGTAATATTTGATTCTTGCTATGTTGGCTTCAATGCTGTTATCAGAAGCAGGAGGGAGGATGTCCCAGCTTCCAGTGCTGGCAGGGGCACCCAAGCCGCATATGTTCCTCAGCAGTACCATCAGAAGCGTAATGTCAAAGCTAGCTGATGAGACTGATGATGAGATAGTTGGGTACAGCTTTCCCCACTGGGTAACATTTAAAATCTTCCTTTTTCGCAGAGACTGCAATGTAGGATGAGCTGGTGATGTACTTGCCAAAATGCCATGCAGACGGCTAGGGGGATGTATCCTGTCAAAGGTGTCTCTAAGTGCCTGAGTTCCCATATCCACTAGAAGACGACACAACCGTGCATAGTTTGTTGTCTCCTTAGTGGATGAAAATGATGGTGCAGCACTTGCCATCTTTTAAACTGTTGGTTTCATTAACTGTAAGAAAAATTAGCATCACTGGTGAAGCTCAGTTTCCACTAGTGTGGACATAATGCTGGGGTTGATGGAAGATCAAAATCATAGCACATTACCGTCCAACTCTATCTGTGTGCGCGACAATATAATTTATGCTTGTGCAACACCTTTGTAGGCTTCTGGAAGTATGATATGATTGTTCCCAGCGTTCGGGTCCAAAGTGCCAGTGCTTCAAAGAAAAGTCGCTTGTCGTAATTGGCTTCGAAACCAACGACCTTGACATTTTCAAAGTTCATGTTGTGGCTGAAATTGTGGACATGGCTTGCAACTTCGGAGTTTTGGTCAAAAAATGCCACTACCCTTTTGTGCTCCGCAATTCGGGTCTTTAATGATCTTTCTGTTTGGCCATAGTACACAAAATTACACGGTGTGCAATTGATTTTGTACAATATGCCTGATTTCTGGCAGTCAGAATTGCCTAGCCCTTTGGGACGTGGAAAAAGGCCGTTGATGGTTAGTTGTGGTGTGTAAGTGACTTTGACCTTTTGTTTCAAAATGCGACCTATTTTCTTGGAAACGCCCTGTACATATAAAAGTTGGAAGTTGTTCTTGGTGGGTTGTTTGGTTAACGCCCTCTCGGAGTTTTGAAGAAAAGACATGGGATAATTCTTATCTCACAGAACGGCTTTGACTTGTTGTGTTTCTTCTCGCCTTCCTTTATTCGCTGACATAAATTAATTATTGGTACAAACCTCAAAACAGATTGGAAGGAGGAACAGCTTCGAAAAGAATGTTTGTTACTATGGAACCCAGTTTTCGCACGGCCAAATGCGCTACGATACTTTGATATCGAACAAGCGCACAAGAAAATTGTACCTTTTGTCACGCAATTTCAACCCACTTTGAAAGGCTTAAAGAACATTCCATTGGACAAATGGCATTTTAATTCAAAACCAGCCTAATCTCAAAGAGATATTCAAGGAATCTCCCTTGATCTCTTACACAAAAGAAAAAGCACTTAAAGATATGCTTGTCAAAACAAAACTGTTAAGGGCCCACAGACGGATCTTTCGCGCGTTGCTAAGGAAGTGAAATGTTACTTCCGGTAATTGACGTCATCATATCATGAGCTGACAAGAAAACCCACTCACAAGCAAAAGTCACCACACAAACTGTTGTTTCCATCGAAGGTTTTTCCTTGCCCTTCCTCGCGCTCGTTCTCAGATCAACTGCGCATGTGTAAACAAACTGACTTCCGGTTTGAGAAAAAAGCTAAATTTCCGGCGGTTTTAAATTGAATTAAATTTTTTTTACATGGAACGTTTCACCCCCAAATACAGAATATAGCTAAGCATTGATTTTTTAAAATCATCTTTTTTGAAAAAGTTATGGGTATTTCAGTATTGTTTATGTCTTTAAAAAGAACATTTTTCAAAATACAAAGAAAACCATGCTTGGCTGGATGCAAAAATGAATAAAAATTATCAAACCATCCATTAAATACCCAAATTGCGTAGCACGGAGACAAATTTAGAGTTTTCTTTTATTGGTCACGTGACCATGGACATGGTATGATGACGTCATATTTAGGGTCATTGGCTTACAAAAGTTGGAAACTGACCAAAATAATACCAAATTCTCTCAAATTACTTAACCATTACATCCTTAGCAACGCACCCTAAAAAATACGTCAGTGGGCCCTTAAGGCTACTGGAACACAATGGGCACACAGCTGGAGTCGCGTTGGTCTGTCAAACCCATTTTACACACGTCACACAAAATTGACATTTTTACAAGCCTCGTTTTATGAGACATCTGGTTTGTCTCTTCTACTGGGCAAACCTGCCCAGAGGGAAGGAGCACGAACAGGACTTGAGGTCCTATGCTAGGTGCTCCACCCTACCCTATCCAGACCAGAAAGACCAGACCACAACACCGG
>NC_090895.1:44673833-44681333 GCF_036669925.1 Montipora capricornis | reverse complement strand
ACAGTAAGATGGACTCGCAAAGTTTCTTTTATTGTTGTACCATTGATCTCTCTGGAAACATGCCATTTTAGTTTCTGGAGTGTGAGTTTTAAGTTAACTGGAAATATTATGAAGTGTGCAAAAAAACCGTGTCATCAGTCATGTACAGTAAATAAATAAAGCCGTTTGATACACAGATATTCAAAACATGCATTCGTGTAACTTGCGATTTTATCAGCATCTCCTCCTGTTGATATATATGTCCCTTGTCTCATCCAGGAAACCAATATGCATCGGCTTTCATTGCCATTTGAAAGAACTAGCTATTTAGCGGCTTTCAAAACATCAGGGAACTTTGTGCCAAAGTCCTTTCAACCCCATGGCCACAGAGCTCGACAACGGAATCGCTAATTTCACTCGTTCCAGAGATTCAAACCCGATTCTGGACAAGTTATGAGATATTTCAGATGGCATATCTCCATTTATACAAAAAAAATCAAGTTACACCGTCCACGGCATTGTAAGAACAAAAGGGAGCAAATTTCTTCGTACATTTATGGCGGATTAGTCTCGAGGACTTCGCGAGAGCTCCGCGCAATCACGATGGGATTTTCACTTCCGGCGTTTCAACAGCCAATCAGATCACGAGTTTGGTCGGCCAAATTTTGGCCGACCAAACGGAATTCTTGAGAGACTTTTGGTCAGGCCCAATTTTAGCGAGCGACGACTTAAGAGAACATATAGGCGAAACTAAAAATGGGCCTGATCGCAGGTTAGAAACGTAGCTGCGGTGGCAGAATAATAGGCAGTTCTTGTGGCCAGGTATGCCTTCCTTCTTGGTCGATGAACAAGATGGCGGAGCTGATAATGCAATGCATTTATATTGAAGCTGAGTAAGCAAGTTGTATCTGTAATTAGAATTGCTTTATCGTGCGACGATATTCTCGGTTTTCACATGACGTCACGACCGCCATGTTGGTGCCCTAAACAAAGAAAAGGCGGCCATGTTGGCGCCCCGACCAAATCCTCCGGGAATTTAACTCTATTATTATGCAAATGCTTCCTTTTGTTTTCGTCGAAAAACATGGCTGTTGATCACGTGAGTGAAAACCAGCAATATGACCCATATATGGATACTCAGTAACATTGCTGAGCCGTTCGTGGTAGCGAGAGCCATGAAAATGGTGAAAATCAGTATTAAAATTGAGTAAAACCAGCAGAAGGAGAAAGACACGTGCGGCCGCCATGACACATTTACGTAAAATATTCTTATCCGAACTCCCAACAAACTCGAAGAATATCCATAGTGATAGAAAAGTGTGTAATTTTGTTACAATCTTTCATCTCTCTCGACAAAATCTTTTTCAAAGTGTAGATCGCCCGCTTAAAAACCCGCGGGCAGGGCGTTCAAAATAACAAATGGCGCCGAACTCGGCTGCAGGTTGCAGGTCAGGTCAGGTCAGGTCAAGTCAGGGCAATAGGAAGAATATTTTTCTGCCAACGAAATTGACAATTTTCGCCATCCCATAATGGGGGGCGGGGGCATTTACATAAGGAAACAATACTATTTATTTACTCTTCTTACTGTATCATCGATCGTACTGAACATCCATCGTTTTAATGCAAATACCCCCCCCCCCCTCCCTCCCCAGCCTCGTTCCCAGGGCTTTTCTCTGCCGAAGAGAGGATGGTCCTCTCCTCAGCGGAGAAAAGCCCTGGGAACGAGGTTGCTCCCTCCCCAAATGACCTGTATAATGGGAAGGGTTAAAAAAGCGAATAACGAGAAATTCAAATTAAATAAATCAAATAAATTATGTCAATACCCATAAGTCCTGTCATCACGTGATTTATCTTGTGAGCACATGGGTAAAAGCCACAGAAAATATGCCGCGGCTTACGTAAGAAGCGAACACCCCGTATAAATGGTACAAAATCTACGTTCACGGCTTTCTCAAGCCGCGGCTTATCCTTGCCTGGGAGTTTATACTCGTATAAATTGTTCCTTTCGCGTATTATGTACGCCGCGACCAGAGTAAGCCGCGGCTTATTTTCTCTCGTATAAACGACCCTATTAAGATGTTGTGAAAGGTGTGCTTACTGACGTATAATAGTGCCTGTATTAAATCAGACAAAAAATTGCAGGACAAAGAAAAACGTTTCGCTCTTTGGAGTTTCCTGAATTGAATTTTCCTGACTTGAATTGAAAATTGAATTGATCGGCTTACTCGAAGAGAATGCACTTGCAGTTATACCTCAAAAGTACCGCGGCCGCATAATTCGTAGCTAACGGGATACAAGAAAGGATCTCTAATAATGCGCGGCATTGTTTATTTTAAGCTTCAGAATGTGGCTCTACGCGATTAAATCAGTTCCAGCAGAACGAAAACAACGAATTTCACGTGCAAATTGCTTCCTACTTTGTTGTCCTCGGCTTCGTTCTTATTCTCCATTTCTGTGGCTTTTACCCATGTGCTCACAAGATAAATCGCGTGATGACAGGACTTATGGGTACTGCCAATTTATTTTATTTATTTAATTTATATTTCTCGTCGTTATTCGCTTTTTTCACCCTTCCCATCATACAGGTCATTTGGGGAGGGGGGGGGGGGGAGGGGGTATTTCCATTAAAACGATGGATGTTCAGTTAACCGAAGCATGATACAGTGCAAAGAGTAAATAACTGGTATTTTTTTTCCGTAAATACCCCGCGCCCCCATTCTGGTATGGTGAACATAGTCAATTTCGTTGGCAGAAAAGTATTCTTCCTATTGCCCTGACCTGGCCTGACCTGACCTGACCTGCAGGCTGTGACCTGACCTGTGACCTGATCTGACCTGTGACCTGTGTTTTACACCCGCCGCTTCTCCTGTCGTCATTCGGAACTCGAGTATTAAAGGTAGGATTACATTGTCATTTCAGTGAAACTATTATTTCCGTGATGCGATGCTGTATCTCCCACTGATCACTGAAGCTTCCTCCCTAACCCCAAAATACTTGGATCTTTCGGACTTTATGCACTTAAAGGGAACCTCCACTAAAACAGGAATATATCCTTAAAATAGTTAACATAATGCTCTCAACCAAAATTGTTCGAACGTTTTCCAATGGAATCGTTTGCATCCGAAATAAATAAATTTCAAAAACGCTTGTTTTGGTTTTTAAATTTCCGGGGCGCCGCCATCTTGAATAATAGTGACGTGTCATGGTTGCCCTATTGTTTTAAAACAAAAGCTCTTTGTGCAAATACAACCATAACACGTCACAATTATTCAAGATGGCGGCGCCCAGGAAATTTGAAAACCAAAACAAGCGTTTTTGAAATTCATTTATTTCGGATACAAACGATTCCATTAGAAAACGTTTGAACAATTTTGATTGTAAACATTATGTTAAATATTTTGAAGTTGTATTCTTGTTTTAGTGGAGGTTTCCTTTAAGACGTGCGAGCGAAAAAAATAAACAAATAAACCGAAAAACGGTAACTTATTTTCTGAAGTACACTTTTACTTTTACTATTCCAAACTGGAATGTTGATTGGTGACATCTACATCTACATGTTCCTGCAATCGGCAAAGTCCCTTTTTGACTTGTGGCTGTTTCTGCTTAGGTGGCCTCATACACCACAAGCCTTTTTAGAGACATCACCGCCAATCCGGCCACTTCTGCTCGAGAGAACAGGACAGCCACAACACCGGGGACTTTACTATCAAAACCAGTAGAGTGATAAAACTGCCGTTGGGAATTTGAATCCGAAGCGGTTCGATTCTAAACACGTGATCTTAAACAAATTGTCATGTGATCCGAAAAATAATGCCACGTGATCCAAAAAAGTGTTTCTTGTTGAATGCCATGACCGCCAACGCGCTTTCACACGAACCACGTGACAACTTTTTTATGTCATGTGACGACTTCTTTTGCGGATCACGTGATAAGATTTTTGGAACCCGCATTAAAAAATTCTAACGGCAGATTTGCCACTCTAGTGATTTTGATAGTATCCCCTACTATTCTCGAATAGTGCTTGGGTTCTTTACCGTCCGACAGGGAACTTATGAACATAGAAGACATTTGTAAGACGGGGCCTATTGTTTATAGTCCTTATATGAGAAGACTTGAAAGTCTAACCATTTGCAGATGAAACGAGATGCTTCTGTGAAGCATACACTGGGTTGCCTGTGGTACGTGCTACAGAAAATCAGAAGGCACTGAATTGTGTGGTATTGAAATACAGCATTCCAGTCTCTGAAGAATAACAAATAAAAGAGAAGCGAGAAACATTGGCTTCTGGGCTGACATGTTGATAATTTTCAAGTTCCCTCACAACTTCTTTTTACCACAAGTGTGCCCTCTGAGCATCTGAAGGCTTTCTAATACTAAAGTTCACTGAAGTTAAGCCCTGCCGGGCGGGGTTAGTGTTTGGATGGGAGACCGAAACAATGTACCCCTCCTAAAACAGAAGCATCGGACCGAAAATACTATTAACTCTAACAAATGCGAACTCAGCAAGGTACAGATCTTGTTAGCTTGCTTTATGCAAAACAAATATTGATGAAAAAGCAAATAACTATTGATACACAGTTTTCAGAAAGAGCAGAAGGAAGTTTCCCGGACGGTCGATCGAGAATAAAATATTTACGACATCAAAACAACATTAATTTTGAACCGTGAATATAGAATATAAAAAGTTACGATCAGCGACAAACATTTTGGGAGATTTTTGCTACGTTCAAGTAAATTGCAAAATCGAAAAGTGACATGGCCGGAATTCAGCGGGCGCCGTGATTACGTTACCGCTGCATGTTTACTCGTCAAACAGTGAAGCATCTGTGTCAAATGATGGCAAGATACCGGGTTTTTAAAAAGTTTCTTTTTCTGTCAAGTGTTATAAAGTTTGACAATGAAATGAGCGAAGTCAAAACAAGGATCACAATCGCCCAACTCTTGTTTATGCAAAGTCAAAATTTACTCTCCAAGACGCGTACGACGTTATTATCACCAGGTAATTCCATCATTTTGGAAATAGCAGCTACTTTATTATTCATCTGCGTCACAAGTTTTCACTGATTTTGGGGCTCATTTTGTTGAAACTCGAGCACGCTTTCAACAGGCCTGTGAACCCTTCCCGCTTACAGTGCAAAACTAAAAAACTTCTCGCATATCACATTTCAACCTTAAGCTCGAAAATTCAATACACAACATGATATTATAATTCACAAAGGCAGAAAATACCACAGAATCCTTTTCCAGCGAAAGTTTTATTGAAACAAACAACATATTTGCTCTTAGAGGCGAAAACCTCTTCCTATTTCATTGCGTGCGTGAAGACAACAAACTCAAATTGTGTCAAATTACCTTGTACTTCAGGTAAATACTGCTCACTTTGATTTCGTCTCGACGGGCGATAGATTGTTGTCGAAGTCCAGTACTCGTCGCTTTTGAGATTCATGCCTAGTTTATCCAACTGACTTTCCATTATTACTGGGTTGCCTATGGGCAAACCCAGTCAAGGTCTGCGTTTAGTTTGTTTGTTTTCTTTTTTTTACTGGGTTGCCTTATAAGGCAAACCCAGTCGAGGTCTACGTTTAGTTTGTTTGTTTTCTTTTTACTGGGTTGCCAAACCCAGTCGGAAAATGGGTAGATTTCCGTTTTAGTATTTTTTTCCGTTTCGGTAAAAGTCTTGCCTGTCACTCCCCTGCTAAGTGGTGTCTTCTGTGCGTATTTTGTTAGGTTTGAGGGGGCTGGGGTAATGCGTAGTTTGCTCTGCACAATTAACCTGTAATGGCGTCGGAAGTCATTGTAACGCGAATGGCGTTTTAGTACATCTTTAAAGAAAATATACCCATATGGAGCTCAAGAATGGAACGTCAAGACAGGCGGTGAAACATAAAGATCTGGAATCTTAAAAGCGACGAGTAATGGACTTCGACAGCGTGAATCTTTCGCCCGTCGAGCCGAAATCAAAATATGCTGTACTTCTAATATTTCGCCAAGCCTAAGGTGGTGTTACGTACAACACTGAAACCAAATGGAAATTTCTCTGGTAACTTACGGGTTCAACAAAGACAGAGAAGGAATCGAACACCACAGGTAGATCTGTGATCTCTCGTTGTGTGTCTCACAGTGTTTACTGACGTCGCATCTATTTAAATTTTGCCTGTTTGTCTGGCAAGTAACATTCATTTTGTACTCAACTCTGCAAAGGTTAAAAAAAATTGTAAATGTGACAGAGAAAAATTACTTGAATGAAAGCTTGTTGTCTCTTTTGTGCTTTATTATTTACGGTCAAGGGTCTTTCGAAAAGGGTTGAATGTGAACTGTCTGAAATTTATTTAATTGCATCTGCTTTGTGATTGTGTGTTTCGCTTGCACGCACGCAACTGAAATAGGAAGGGTTTCTTGCCTCTTATAGCAAATATGTTGCTTGTTTCAATAAATGTTTCGGTGGAAAATATTTCTGTGAAATTTCCAGCTTTTGTAAAGTTATCATGTTGTGTAATTTTCGAGCTTAGCAAATTTGCATACATGTGTGCAAATGTGATACGGGGAGAATTTTTGTGGTAACGCATAAATCACGAAAATAAACAGGTCTGTTGGAAGCGTGCTTGAGTTTCAACAAAATGACCCCCAAAATCGGCAAAAGATTGTGACGCTAATGAATAATAAAGTAGCTGCTATTACCAAAACGATGGAATTACCTGGTGATAAATAACCTTGTCTTGGAGAGTAAATTTTTGATTTTCCAGAAACAATGGTCAACCTCTGAGAGTTGGGCGATTGTGATCTTTGTGTTGAATTCGCACATTTCTTGTCAAAATTTATAACAATCGAAAGAAAAAGAAAACTAACAAAAACAAAAACCCGGTAGCTTGGCATCATTTGACACAGTTGCTTCACTGTTTCGCGAGTAAACATGCCGCGGTAAAATAACGCGGTAACTTGATCAGAGCACCCGCTGAATTCGATGTGCGATTTACTCGGTGCAGCCAAACTTGTACAATTACAACAAAACAACTAAAATCTCCCAAACTGTTTTTCGCTGATGGTAACTTTTTATATTCGTGGTTCAAAATTAATGTTGTTTTCATGTCGTAGATTTTGTTACCGATGGCAAAATATTTTATTCTCGATCGACCGTCCTGAAACTTCCTTCTGCTCTTCTTAAAAATTGTGTATCCATATTTATTTACTTTTACATCAATATTTGTTTTGCGTAAAGCAAGCTAACAAAATCTGTATCTTGCTTGGTTCGCAGTTGATAGCATGAAAATAGAATTTTCGGTCCTATGCTTCTGTTACTGAGTGGTATATTTCTTACTAACCCCGCCGAACTGGTAAACTTCAGCTTTCAACTTCAGCTTTCAACTTTTGTTTGTAAAGCTGTCAGATGCTGTCAGTGCACGCTTACACTTGTGGTGGAAAGAAGTTGCATGATCAACATGTCAGCCCAGAAGCCAATGTTTCTCGATTCCCTTTTATTTTCTTCAATATCTCTGGGTTCAGTACTTTGCTAGTAACCACATG
>NC_090895.1:44663833-44666333 GCF_036669925.1 Montipora capricornis | reverse complement strand
CTTGAGCCGGCTGAAATACCCGGAATTTAAGTACTGATAAAACTAATGAGGTCCTCTTGACAGTAACAAGGCAAGAAAACCAATTATTATCATCTCAATTCAAATCGTCAAAACTTTGCTTGCTTGTAGCACAGCATTCGGAACGAGGTCAATGCATTGGCCAGTTAGTCATTCATGGGGTAAACGAATAAATGTACAAATGGGGAAGTGCTTTTTTAAGAATTCGTACAGTTTCTCGTGACAATTTGCAACCCCTGCAATAAAAAAGCTTGATTTCACAAAGTTTCATTAAGAATGAGGTGAGGGGTTTTTGCAAATGATCCAATGCGTTACCGCACAGGCTCAGGATATACAGGTTTGGGATATAACTAGCGGACGTTTCCAAATCTTGCAGGTCATTTTCATTTAAATACAAGTGTTCAAGGCATAACCATATCAAATGTGGAAAAAAGCAAAGCTTTCTGGTCAGTGGACTGAGATTCCCGCTAACACTGACATTGCTGAACGTCAACGTTCTCAATGGCATGTCTTTGTCTACTCCGCCAAAAAGGGCCAACATGTCTTCAACATTTAAACTGGTATCACCTGTGCCAACTAAAAGGAGATTTTGTAAGGCTGACAATCTCGCGAGCGAAAGACCGAGCGCTGCGGCAACTGCGGGAGTCAGGTGGATTTCAGATAGCGCCAGGGAAATGAGACTTTTGTGCGTGATACTAGAAACCAGCCTCATGCTTGCTTCCTCAGCACAGCACCTATCAAAGGAAATATTAAGTTTGGTGATGTTTTCAAAACGTAGCAACAATTCAGCGAGTTCTTCAGCTCCTTTTGAAATAAACAGACCAACCAATTTTAAATCACACTTTCTAGGGTTTGGGAGCTATTGCAAAAAATTGCAAACAATGTCACTGTCTCCCATAAGATAAACGAAGATACCCATTAAATGGGTGCAATTTTTGATTACAGCACCAAGATCACCGGCTTCCATTGTAGAACTATGATAACACTGAAACGTACTTAAGAACTTAAGAGACGTCTTTCCTGGAACAAAATTTTCCAACGGACACGGTAAAGCAGCAGCCTGTGCACTCTCAGTGAATAGTCTGGCATGGGCAGCACAACACAATCGCAAGTCTCTGAAATAAACACTGACATCACCGTCGTGGATATGAAGGATTGATGAAAAACCACATTGTTCACATTGAAACTCGAAGAATTTTCTCAAAAATACTCCGAGGGGAACATTTTCAGAACTCTCAGTTATCTTTATTGTGGTATCAAGGAAGTTCAGTGTTTTTACCACATTGTAAAGAGTTGAAACAACGTTTTTTTCTTTCAAGTCTTCAAAAGGACCAAAAATAAAAGTCCAGGATTTCACACCGGAAAACAGTAACGAAAGATAAGGAGGTGGTTCTCTGAGAATTGTAATCCCGCCAAAGCAATCAACGCAAAATTTTGCAAGGTTTTGTTTTGACTGTACATCTTTAAAGCAATAAAAAACCAAATCACTGAAGTGCGCGTGCCTCTCAACAGCGTCATCTAGAGGCTTGTATTTGTGGTCTCCACCTGGTATCGCTTCTGATATATCAAGTGATGGATCGTTTGTACTCACTGACTTCAAATGGTCAAACACTTTTGCTGCTCCTTCGTCACTAAGTCCACATATGAATCCAAAAACGTTCTCTAACTCGCGACAGCTTTTCAAGGTTTGAGTGTGCTCTTCAATCACACCGAGATTTCCACCAGGTATACATTTGTGAGTCACGTACCAAGCTGCGCAGAATTCTTGTATGCTCTTATGAAAGAAAGAAACCATCTCCGTTGGTTGCAAGCTTTCTGTACACTCAGTTACTTGAAGTAAACCAATGGCAACACTTTCTTCACTCAGGACTTCAGAAGAAAGTTTACCATACGGGAAGATGTGGTCATCGTTTAAAAGACACTCTAAGGCCAGCTTACCGATTTGATTGAGGATCTCTGAATTATCCTCTGTTGTGCTAAAGCGAGCAGGGGTGTTCTTTCCTTGGTTGTGGCTTAAAACGTGCTGGACAATCTTTGAATATAAGCTCGTTTTGCTTTTCGAAAAGCCATCTGACTGTTCCTTTTTCCATAGCATGCAAAAGAACAGCAAAAGTAAGGGAACTTTTGCAAGATCTTTCAGTTTGTTTTTTTTCAAGTGATCATACAAATATCTGGCATTTTTTTGTCACCAAGCTGTCGAGTTATATACGTCAGTTTGTCCTCCTCACTGAATCCTGTTATTTCTGCTAGCAGGTCTTGGAATTCTTGGAGCTCATCAGCTTTGGACATTCGACTTGTTATCAACACACAGCAGTCTCTCAATTCTTTTCCACTGAATATGTCAACGATTTGAGATTCTTGTCCACCGTGATACTCATCATAGCCATCCAGCAAGAGAAGAACTTCATTTTGATGGTTGGTGATATAATTCAGAAGACCTTCTACTAACCATTTGTCTTCACGGGCAAAAAGTCTTGAGTTA
>NC_090895.1:44651333-44661333 GCF_036669925.1 Montipora capricornis | reverse complement strand
CTGGGATAAGAGGAAAGGTAAAACTACGTTTGTGTCTAATATTGTAAGAGGCCTTGTGTCTTGGGGGTACAAGATTACTATGGACAACGAAGCCAACAACTCACAGTAACTCAGTAGGAATAATGGTCCAAATAGTTTAAAGGGAATTTAGCCAACAAAAAATAACATTAAACCACAGGAAGTGATCTCTATACAATCAAATTTTCCTGAACATTAAAAAAAAGTTGTATCCGAAATAACCATATTTCAGTATCACCTTTGCTGTTAAAATTTCCGGGCCATCTTGAATAATTATGACAATTTTTTTTTACCTCTTGCGGTCTTATCCAATGGGCTATTGTTCACTTGAGCAAGTTATAAAAAAATAAAGTCAAATAAAAAACGTCTTTATTATACAAACCCTTTCCTGAAGAATTGTCACTTAAATTTTAATGAAACCATTAGTTCCTCACGTTGCATGCTTTCCTTAGTGGAAGGAAGCAAAAGTAGTACTATGGGCCATTTTATAGCCAGTTGGGCACTGGCCTGAAAATCACCAGCAATGCAGATGGTCTTTTAAAGCACTTACATGTAACTGTGCTCTTCTTACAAGCAATGACATCAGGGGGTCAAAATTCAAGGTTCAATGCACACAGTCATGCTTAATAATGATAATGATAATGATAATGATAATGACAATACAGCGAAGATCTTGTAAAGGACCCTCGACACCTTAGGCTATGGGCTATAGCTTGATGCTGTGAGGAAACAAGTCCACCAATATCTTCGAATGGTGTGAGACAGACAATAGGGAGTGGTCAATAATTAGAGGGTGTGGGGAAGTGGGGGGGCGGCACGGACTGGTGCATCAGTGAGTATACCATGTTTGGTTTTTCATGACCCCCTAAACCAGTAAGACCCTTTTTTTCCAACCCCCCTCTGCCCCCTGCAACCTCCTCGAAAATTTTTCCCAAGAAGAAACAAAAGTCTAACCAGTCATACTTTTGGGAGAAACTAACAAACTACAGGTCATTATATTATGAATGGCTTGTACGAGGGAAGGCGTGAGTATGATTTAACATCTGCTGTTGCTAGACAAGAAAAAAAATTGCAAGTGTTATGAACCTTGTAATCCCGCTGCTTTACAAACATGTACTTCTGTAAAGAATACATCCTTACACGCTGTGATAAATACCAGTATGTTATGCAACAACATTAAAGTGATTGAAGGCATAAAGTCAAGTATCCAGAAGAAGAGAGAAGAAGCACAAAAGCATCTGTCTAAAACCTTTGCTGGAAGGTACCAGGACATGAGTACCCAAGAAAATCTAATGAGGATATTTGAGAACTTCAATTAAAGGTGGAGGAGAAAGTAAGAGACTTTGAGAGTAGCCTTGCTGACCAGTTGAGAAAGATCAAATACATGTTCAAACACATCACTCAGAGTCACAACAAAAGGAAAAAACAGTCTCAAAAAGAGAACTGAAGAAAGGCTAAGAAGCTTAAAAATAGAAAAAGTGTAGACAGGAGATGTCATAAGTTCTATGGAAAAAGGTTTGCCTCTGACTCTTGATATTTTTCAACAGACATTTCAGCTAATTCTTAAGCATTCATCAGTGATATAAAAGCGAAGTTCGTTATCATACACTATTTAAGGTAACGTAGCGCGAAGCTTGTGCGCGTGACCATGCAATTCATGCTCGCGCAATGCCTTTGTAGGCTTCTGGAAGTACGATATGATCGTTCACAGCGTTCGGGTCCAAAGTAGAGTGCCAGGCTTTGAGGAAAAGTCACTCGTGGTACAGTAATTAGCTTCGAAACCAACGACCTTGACATTTTCAAACAGCAAATAAAACAGCATTCCATCACCAGTGAAGAAGTCATGGTCTCCTTCAATGTGAAGTCTCTCTTCACCTCCATACCTATGGACGTAGCCCTAACAAGAACTAAGGAGAGGCTACAACAAGACCAGATTCTAGCAGAATGTACCAATCTTTCTGCTGACAACATCTTGAAACTTTCACACTTTGTACTCAACCACAATTACTTCAAACATGATGGCGACCACTACAACCAAATAATTGGATGTGCCATGGGTTGTCCCATCAGTCCAGTTTTAGCCGACCTGGTTATGGAAGAAATTGAGGAAACTGCAATCTCCACATTCTCGCACCCTCCCAAATGGTGGTTTCGCTATGTTGACGATAGTCATTCTTGTTTAAAATACGATGAAGTCGACAAGTTTCATAAACATCTGAAGTCAATTAATTACAGTTCACTAAATGGAACTAGAAAACACCAATGGGCAAGGCTTACCTTTTCTAGACACCATTACAAGAAGATGCGGCATAAAAATTCAAGTGTATGTTTACAGAAAACCGACACACTGCCCGTTATCTCGATTTCTTTTTGTGTCACCTTTTGTGCCACAAAAGATCTGTGGTTAACACTTTGCTGAAAAGCGCAAACAACATTCCGTCAACAAATAAAGAAGACGAGAAGAAACGCAACGAGTCAAAGCCCTTCTGCGAGATAACAATTATCCCATGTCCTTTATTCAACACTGCGAGAGGGCGTTAACCAAACAAACCCGCCAATAACAACTTCCATGGCTTTGTAGTGCTGCCGTATGTAAAGGGCGTTTCCGAGAAAATAGGTCGCATTTTGAAACAACAAAAGGTCAAAGTAGCTTACAAACCACAACCAACCATCAACAGCCTTTTTCCGCACCCCAAAGAGCTAGATGATTCTGACGGCCAGAAATCAGGCATAGTGTACAAAATCAATTGTACACAGTGTTACAGTAATTTGTGTACTATGGCCAAACAGAAAGATCATTAAAGACCCGAATTGTGGAGCACAAAAAGGCAATTATGGGTTTTGACCAAAACTCTAAAGTTGCAAGCCATGTCCACCATTTCAGCCACAACATGAACTTTGAAAATGTCAAGGTCGTTGGTTTTGAAGCTAATTACCACAAGCAACTGTTCCTCAAAGCCTGGCACTCTACTTTGGACCTGAACGCTGGAAACGATCATATCGTACTTCCAGAAGCCTACAAAGGCATCACGGGAGCATGAATTGCATGGCCATGTGCACAAGCTTCGCACTACGTGACTTTAAATAGGGTATGATAACGAACTTCGCTTTCATATCACTGATTATGGCCTGCAAAATAGAGTTTATTTTAGTTGGCAATGACAGCAATATGCTTTTTTCCATAATAATAATAATAATAATAATAATAATAATACACATAATAATACACAATGTTTAGATGTCCTTAAACTATCCACATAAAAAACTCTTACTAAAGGTATCTCATTTAATCTACCATCACCATGACCTAATATGACACTACTGTGATATTTACCTTCATTTTTTGGTTGAAGCCTTTTTGATGTTAAGTGAATTCACACATTTTATTTTGTTCAACTTAACCTTCCTAATGCTTTCTTCTGTTTTACACAGTTTGCTCAAGTGATTCTTAGGAAAACAAAACAGCCAATAAAGGAAGTGGGTTACTTCTTGCCTTTGCTTTAACATACAAGTTCATGTCTTTTACCAGCCAAAATATAAAGCCTATTAAAGCAGAGTTCCTTACGACTCTTCTCAACCTACCCTGGATCTCCTTTAGTTGGTCCTGAGTGTGCACTCCTTGTGTCTTCAGCATCTCTTTATTATTGAAAAAAGAAAAACATGAGAAAGTAATGAAAAACGATAGAAATGAGAAAGTTAAGCCCACAAAGCCAGAAACTCACAGTAACTCAGTAGGAATAATGGTTTCAATAGCTTTAGGGAATTTCCACTCCAGCAAAAAAATTAATAAACACCTGTCAGATTGTTTCCGGACTCTAAATTTTTCGTTTATTACACAACTTTGACAGTCAAAGTTGTGTAATACACATCTTTGATGGTCAAACTTGTGTAATAAGCGAAAAATTTAGAGTCCGGAAACAATCTGACAGGGGTTTAATAACATTAACCCACAATAATGATGTCCATACAATCAAATTTCCCTGAACATTAAAAAAAAATTAAGTTGTATCCGACATAATTTCCTGGCCATCTTAAATACATGTAATAATTGTGACATTTTATGGTTGCCCTGATGTTATCATTCAAAAGCCCTTTGTATCAGAACAATTAAGCAACTGTTACATATCACAATCATCAAGATAGTGGAGCTCGCAAAAAAATTAAGTAAAATGAGTGAATCAAAAATTCAATTACTTCCTCAAGCTGAATGGCCTTTCTTAGTGGTGGTAGAGTGTACCAGTGGGAGGAAGCGAAAGTAGTAATACAGGCCACTTCATAAGCCAGCTGAATGGATGTAGTGTTCAATTTTCTTTTTCCTGAATTTGTCATGTGCTTTCAGAAATAATATCAATTCTCAGTTCACTGAATTTATTGCCAAGGATCAAGAGCTGTTTCTAGAGCCATCAATCTAAATTAACTTATTGTAACATCATGATGCTCTTTCCTCTTTTCGAGGAACAAAAGTGACTGGTGCACAGAAAATGCGAAGTATCAAAGGCTCAAATGCGGTTGAATTTAACAATGAATAAGGTAGTGTACCTTCAAGTTGTTCAAGTTTGTCCTTGGTGCTATCATCATCTTTCTTCCACTCTTTAAGCAACTCACGATAGCGCTCTTCAACATCAGGATCCATGCAATCAGTCTTCAGTCGGCTTACTGCAGATGTATAACTTGCTGCAGATCCAAGTGCTAACAGTGCATTGCTGATCTCAAGCCATAACGCTTGGAATGTTGGCTCGTCAACAGATGCCTGGGTTGCATGACCATAGACATTGTTTCTGTAATACTTGATTCTTGCTATGTTGGCTTCAATGCTGTTATCAGAAGCAGGGGGCAGGATATCCCAGCTTCCAGTGCTGGCAGGGGCACTCAAGCCACAAATGTTCCTCAGCAGTACCATCAGAAGCGTAATGTCAAAGCTAGCTGATGAGACTGATGATGGGATAGTTGGGTACAGCCTTCCCCACTGGGTAACATTTAAAATCTTCCTTTTTCGCAGGGACTGCAATGTAGGTAACTTACAGGCCAATTTCCAGTGGAGACAGCTTGGGGGATGTATCCTGTCAAAGGTGTCTTTAACCACCTGAGTTCCAACATCCACTAAAAGACGACACAACCGTGCATAGTTTGTTGTTTCCTTAGTGGATGAAAATAATGGTGCCGCACTTGCCATCTTTTAAAGTGTTGATTCACATTAGCTGTAAGAAAAAATAGCATTACCTGTGAGGCCCAGTTTCCAATAATCCAGACATAATGAAGATCAAAATCACAACAGACTACTCTATTGTTCAATTCTATCCTTTAAAAGCAGTCAGGGGATATTTTAATTAGTTTGGGTCACTAAATTGTTACTACAGTCGAAGCTCTCGTAAGCGACCACCAAGGGAATTCAAAAAAGTGGTCGCAACTAGAGCTGGTCGCTTACGAGAATGGGCTCTCGTAAGCGACAAAATTATAAACAATAGAGGATGGTCACTTATGAGAGCTTTCAGCAAGAGTCTCTGGAATTTGTAAAATCTTATTGATGGTACTGAAGATTCAGGGTCGGGAACTTCTTACTTTCACTCACATCTTCCAAAATATCCTTATCAGACATTCCCAGCCAAAACATTTCAAAACATTCAAAGCCCTCCTTGAAGAGCGAGGCTACCCTAGGCAGCTTATCGAGGGAACGCTATCTGAGGTCATTTTTTCGGGAAGACAGACCGCTCTTAAACAAAAGGCCAAAACCGCCGAGAAAATTTTACCATTTGTCACAACATACAACCCAGCAGTGTCAAATCTTCAAGCAATACTGACGCTCAACTGGAGTTTTATTGAAAACCAGCCATTGCTGGCAAACATATTCAAGAAACCTTCTTACATATCATACAAGAGGGGTAAATGGCACATGCTCGTTAAAGCAAAACTGTGAACTGAAGGTTTCAAAAGTATCTGTAACCACAAACCGGTACAAAAGAGAGGCCGGTGCAGGTCTGTCATGCCGGTCACATTCTTTCAAATGCTCAGCGCAGTGGGTTGTCTTTTTATTAAAGCGTTGGCATACATAGATGAGACTCTGAGTGGTCGCTTGCAAGAGCTTAAAAACAATCAGAAAGTCCAGTAGGGTAATCCCAAAGGTGGTCGCGGTCGCTAACGGGAACGGTCGCTTACGAGAGCTTTCAATTAGAGAGTTTAAGTGACATTTAAAACGGGGTTTTACATTGGTGGTCGTAATTAGAGCGGGTCGCTTACGAGAGTGGTCGCAGTGAGAGCTTCGACTGTAGTTATTATCAATAATTATCATTATTAGTTCCTAGAAACAACTACCTTGCCTTGAGATGATTTGACCTGATTATTTGTTTGAAAACAGTTCACTCAACCCTCAACTATTCAAACTCACCAATTAATATTAATGTATTAAGAACTCAAGGGTACGCACACCTAAACGAAGAACCTAACCTGTAAAACGTGTGAAATAAATAGGATGGAGTGTTGAAACAGTAAAAACACAACGATGGATCAATAGAGGCAACTTTCGCTCAATATGAAATAAAATACCCTATGAGGTCATGGATTAAGTCATATCAATCACTCTACGCAAAACGCTGATCCAGGAAAAAAGCAGAAGTTGTACGGAAGAAAGCAGAGGTTGTAAGATGAAAAACGAAAAAAAAGTGCTGTAGTATATGCAACAAGTTACAACAGCCTCAGTTTATAACATGTGCTGTAGTAATATATGCAGCCTCAGTTCATAGGTCCTCCAGATCTCAAAGAAGCTATAGGTTCATGGGCCCTAGTTTGCTAAGACCTTATGAGGTGGAACACCTGACAAATATGAAAAATATGCCTTCATGTTTTGGCTCCAGAGATTGTCAAAAAGCCTTATTGATACTCACTTTTACACGTGGTTTCCAAATTATGAGACCCTTATAGAACTAAGTGATTAATGTTCTATACATTTGTAAATATCACAAATCTTAAGACTTGCATTGTATAAATAACTACTGATTCCTAAACACTCTACCACTATTCAGCAATCTAGAACGTTCTTTCAATGTCACACAATCTTCTTAGTCAAATCACATCAATACATCCCCTTTCTTTTAAAAGAAAGAAAAGAAAATCAGTCACTTCACCACACAGTCTTTAAATCTCAGTATTCTTTGATGATTTCGCCTTCAAGCCAACCTTTGGCACCTAGTGCTCGGCCATATTCACTGGGAAATGACATAATTCCAAGATCTTTGCTAGTCTGCAAGCTCAGTAAGGGATTTGCAACCAAGTGAACAACAACTATCCGAATTGAGTATTCCTTTCCTCACAGATCTTTAAACTGAAGATCTGTAGAGCCTAGCACTTTTATTCTCGTTCCTCCGTAGGTATCAATGCCGATGGAATCTGCATCTAGCTTTTCTCCATTCTGGTCACCAGTAACTCGCACATATTCTTTGAATGGTAGCACATTACAGGTTGCACCGGTGTCGAAGAAAATTAATGTCACGCAACTGTTTTGTTGGCGCATGCTGGTGATGAATCAAAATTAAGACCAATGGTGATTTTCAAGAGGAAAACGGTGCCTAAAGTTGAAAACAAGCACAGGGTTATCAGCGACGCCCAAGAGAAAGGTCGACTTGATGAAGGAATGAAGAGTTTGGCGTGCTCCACGTATTGGGACTGGGGAGACGAAAAAGCCTGCTTGTTTACGCTTTCGAAGCTCGTGTGACTGAAAGCATGAAAGCAGCATTTACAGAGAAAACACCATATTATTTTGTCAAATATGGAGTAGTAAAAAAACTTTGATAACACACAAGACGATCTTGTGGACGGACAACAAGATGAACTTGTCAACGACGAATCTTGTGCGAGAGAAGTGCTGTTCGATTGTGACTACGAGTTAAAGTTTGTATAAAGGTTTCAGTTTTTAAACACTTTACATAGGCTTATTTACTTTACTGTTGTATGTAGCAGAACAAATTTTCTTATCCAGGAAATAGATCTTTTTCACACTAGTTTTGCATGAACAATTTCTCTGCTTTTCACTCTAACTTTTTTTTTTTTAAATGCAGTCCAAAATTGGGGTGCGTATTATACACAGGCGCGTATTATACACGGGTAAATACGGTATTGTCAATTTCAGAAATATCCCCTATGTTTGAAGAATATGTTAGTGTCATCAGCAAAGACGATAAAAGACAGATGCAGTAGTCAGAGGATGAAAACATCGATTTGGCCGTATCCTGTAGGTTGGTTGCCGATGTTTTGTGATATTTGTAGTTATTTCTCAGAGCAACCAGCTGCCTGAAATTTATCCGCATTCATCTCATCACTGTCCAGTGGCCAATATTGTGCCAAAGGGAATAGACCCCTTTCAGTTAATTCCCAATCTGGAGGACAAAACAATTATTACATCGTTTTGCATTGGAAAGGTTTGTTTCTCTCAGGGAAGAGAACAACCATTGTTTTGTCCTCCAGATTGGGAATTACTGGAATGGGTCTGTACACTCGTCTGGCAAACTGAGAAGGCGGGTCAGAGTTTTACTCTGTCCTTGTGTGGGCCCATTTCTATTAGTAGGGAAAACGCTCACATGGTTCATATGGGGTACAAAACTAGCACTTCTCATTACACTCTAATCAGTTAAGTCTGTTGAAATATAAAGTGCGACACGGCCAACGTTTGTAAAAACGTAACCCTTCCTTATACTTGTACATGTTCATTCCCGTGACTTAAACATCTTCAGTTCCCACGGCCTGCTCCCGTCTGACCTTGTAGCTCAGTCGGTAGAGCAGTGGTGATCTAACCCGAAGGTAGTCGGTTCATTTCCCACCCTGGTCAGAGTTTTTCTCTGTCCCTGTGTGGGCCCATTTCCATTAATAGGGCTAAACGCTCACATGGTTCATATGGGGTACAAAACTAGCACTTCTCATTACATTCTAATCAGTTTGGGCGCGTTCGATTGACCCTATTCCGGAATAAGAATACGTTGGAGTGATGATTAAAACGGTATGTTTGGCGCGTTTCGAAGCAGCAAGGATAACAAAAATGTGTTTAAAACAAAATTTTAGTAGATATGTGACAATTTAAATTTGAATCTCCGTAAAAACGAAGGATTTCTAACGTATATTCCATATATTCCTATTCCGGAATACGGTCAATCGAACGCACCCTAAGTCTGAGGAGCGAAAATAGGTAGCTGAGTTCGAACAGCTCGAGCCCATTTCAAAAGTCTATTTCTTGGAAAACACGCCACTAAAAAACTTTATGATATTCACATTAACAGCTTTGCTCATAGTGGCTACCGATGGTTCGAGAAAATTAACAAAACTGTGCTTACCTTACCTTCGGTGACTCGAGAGAATTATCTTCACGAAGAAAGAAAGCAAAGTACTTCCCAAGAAAGCGGAAGTAGCCGGGCACTTATGGCCCCTGAGCATGCGCTAGTTACCATGCCACGGCTGTACGGATCTGTTTCTGTTTGTCACTTTGGTTACATAATACAGCAAAAAAGATTGAGTTATATCATTGATCTCGAAAAAAGATTTGGTCTTCGTTTTCGAGATCATCGCCCTAGAACAAACCATCATATCAGAGAAAACCATTTAAGTATTCATATAGAGGCATATATTTATCAACAATTAAGACAAACACGCAAGCATGCGGAACAAGCTTCAAAAAGTCGTGGAAAGTTCAACCCACTTTTCCAAGTTGAGACGCGGACGCCAACCGGAAGTGAGTTGTTTTCCCTTTTAACTTGTCTTCAAACAACCACATTTACATTTGCATTGCCTAGTATCTTTTCTCCTTTAGGAAATAGTTAGTATAAAAATGTGGGAGACACCAATGTCCTGGAACCGGAAATATTCTCTTCCGGTTGCCGTCCGCGTCTCAAACCGCGCGTGCTTAAGCTCCCTATTTTACTAGTATTTCACGAAGAAAACGGAAGTTGCTAGGCAGTTATCACCCCTGAGCATGCGCTAGTTACCATACCACAAACAGTTGTAC
>NC_090895.1:44636333-44646333 GCF_036669925.1 Montipora capricornis | reverse complement strand
CTTGAAAATTTAACTTTCACTTTAAAAATTCAATGTTGAAGCGACAATCAATATCAAGCAAGAAAGGACGACTTACCTCCAACCCGATATCTTCGTAGGGCTCTTTGAATCCACTTGTTAAGAAAAGTTTACAAATGTTAATTTTTAGGTTTATATATATATCACCTCTTGAACCTGAATATATACCGAGCTCTATATTCTATGAATTGTTATTGATATATATTTATTTTGGCCGCCTGATAAGAAAAGTCTGTTTACAAACTAAGACATATTGTCTTCATTCTCCTCTGAACCTGTATGTTTGACAAAGGGGTTATATATATGGTAAACGAGAGGCTAAGGGTAGCCTACACTTTGTTCGAGTTATATATTAAATAAAAATTACACGAGGGGCACTTTAGATGGTTTGCAAGAGAAAGAAAAAGAAAAGACAAAGGTGGCAAATAACACAAGGTGCAACTTCGATCCGACAAACAGTCAACAAGAGAGCAGCGAGTAAGCAATTTACGA
The DNA here is from genome assembly GCF_036669925.1 of Montipora capricornis. NCBI lineage: Eukaryota > Metazoa > Cnidaria > Anthozoa > Scleractinia > Acroporidae > Montipora > Montipora capricornis. The sequence goes on along the minus strand of NC_090895.1, from coordinate 44,645,823 downwards.
CCTGTTGGCTCAGTTTTTTTGAGCATCGGACTACTGTGGGGGAGGTCGCGGGTTCACACCCAGGCCGAACCAACAAATAACTAAGCAGAAAGTGCTACTTTTGTATGTTAAGACTTTCAAGTCTTCTCGAATGGGGACTATAAGCCGTAGGCCCCGCCTCACAAACCTTTGTTGACTATGCAAGTATTCTTCTTAAACATATAACTGTGAGCTAATCTCCTAACCTCTGATCCCCCATGCAAGTTATTCTTTTAACTCCCTCTCCCACCCACTTCCACTTTTATCAAAGGGGATCGGTTGTCGCGCATTCCTCACGCTGATGTGGCCAATTACCCTGCTACTTCGTCACGCAAAGCCTCTTTTTGCCAGCCTCTGGTAACTGGTGTTCCCTCAAAGAGGAAATGCATTTGGTCCAAAAAACGTGAAGCTGGAAAATGAAAGACTAAAGAAGAATTATTCAGCAATGTAACTTTCAATTTGAAGACTGAAAAAAAACCCGGCCAATAGGTCTTTTGCAACTAACGATCACATGGTACAAAATCCGCCATGCTGGAGGGCAAGCTCATCATTATGCCCTCACTGGGACATTAAAACAAAGAGACCTGAACCAGTCAAGCTTGACTTGCCTTTGTTTTAATGTCCCAGTGGGCAATAATAATGAGCTTGCCCTCCAGCATGGCGGATTTTGTACCATGTGATCGTTAGTTGCAAAAGGCCTATTACGTGCGCATTTCGTGCGCTTTTTAAAAGCGTAAAGCAGAATTTTTGCCTTGGCAAAAACATTCATTTTTGATGTGAATGAATGAATGAATGGATGAATGAATGAATGAATGAATGAATGAATGAATGAATGAATGAAAAATAATTTTTATAAGGAAGAGTTTGATTTGTTTTCGCAAGAGCCGCATTTTACTGATCGTTTAGTAGGAAGTGAGGGTTTGTTAGAGAAGAGGAGGACTGGGTACCTCGCAGACATTCTCTGAGGCCGGGGGGGGGGGGGGGGGGGGGAAGGGGGGAGGAAGAGTGGGGGTTGGTTCCAGGAAAAGATACAGAGATCAAAAAACGAATATGCGAAGGTTCTTAATTGCTTACCTTTTCGCGTTCAGGTCTGTCCTTTGAGACTGAATGTGTGAAGGGGAGATCTGATTAAAGAGAGCCTGTCATTCAAAATGGGACACACTGATGAGGCTTGAAACTCAACAAATGACATTTATTATGCTTGTGGGTGATCAAAGTTGAATGTTTTAATGGCCCAATTTATACCAGAGACGAATAACTCGTCTAAGACGGATATTTTGTCTGCAATTCGTCTAGATATAAATACGGTGTTTAGACGAATTATAGATCAAAATACGTCTTACGATTGATTTGCCTGTAAGAACCAGATGAAGACGAAGTTTTCAATTCTAAAACGGGAAGTACTGAAATGAACTTTTTAATGAAAAGAACAACTGAGCTACGTAGCCTACGTATGTTAACTTAATTCTTAAATTATCGATAAAACTCTTGCCAAAGAACAAAGAAAGATAAAAGAACTTGGTAACACAACTGACTTGGGAGAATTTTTTCAAATTCAAATACTTAATATACCGCGGAGAGAATCTTCACTTGGGCCCCAGAAGGTTTTCAGTCCACACATCTCACGAAATTTTACATCGCTGGTCGAGAACGAACACGTGACAACAGTCGACCCTTCGTTTCTGACCCCCAACCCGAGGGACGGGCAGCAGGACGGGTCCTCTCGCCTCCCGTCCTCGGGTTGGCCGTGAGTGAAGAAGGGCGGCTGTATAGGTAGACTAAAGACTCTCCAACACTGAAAGTGAGCGCTCCGGTGTGATAAAAACTAAAACACAGGTCACATTCCACAGGTGAGTGTACATGTCACTGTGCTGCAGATAAATAAACAACACCAAAAGTGTCTCCTAGCGCTAATCACTCAACAAAAATGTTGTTTCAGGTCTCGGGGAAACTTTTGGCTTAGTTGTTGACTATTGGAGCAGCGACTTCTAGTCTTGACCCGTAGAATGTGACCTGTATTTAACATACCCGCCTTCATTGCAGCTGCCACACGAGTCAAGAGCGTCACATACAACTGCTAAAACAACCAGATCAATCATCTATGAGCCCTATTGCACAATTTTATAATTTGTAACACAATCTGACATGGTGAAAGCATAGAACAACAGTAACGATGCTCGCGTTAGGGAATTACAATTGTGAGGCGCCAAAATCAACCAAAACGTAAAGGTAAATAAAATCACTTCATTACCGTTACGTATATCAAACACCATTATGTCCTTTTATTTATCCAGATATCGTTATTCCAGGGCCCGATTGTTCGGAAGCCGATTAACTTAATCCGGGATTAGCTACAACATTTGTTTCATGTTTTCAACTTTTTGGTGAAAGTTTCTTTTGCTTATTTTTGTTTTTCAAGATTGACTTCTTCTAATGTAAAGTTTTGCCGAATGTCAGCGTTGAACAGCCTGTGGGAGTAGAGAAATAAACTCCTTGGTTATTTTTTAATCTAGGATTATCGCTAATCGGCTTTCGAACAACCGGGCCCTGTGAGGTTTAAGGTGCACAGTAAGCGTACGTGAAAAGCCAACGTAGCTTTAAGTGGAATCGAAGCCTGATGTAGATCACCGAGCAACGTGAAAAAAAGGCGAATTGTTTTTGACTGTTATGCTTGTTAATTTGCGGCTGCTTCGTACGGGACAGCTACAATTTTGAAAATAATGAAACACGAATTCTGTTCTTCTTCTGGCTCTCCTCACTAGACGCCATCTTTCTTTCGGCATTAATTAATTAAACCAATCACAGTTCCTGTGAGAAAAGGGCCAATCAGCGGTCTTTTTAGTTCACTGTGTGCCAGGGTCTTCTCCCGACCCGCCGCCATATTGAAAGCCGAGAAGACCCTGGGAACGAGGTTGATTGGAACTTATCAACTGTGAGCATGCGCTAGTTACCATGCGACGAACAGTTGCAGGTATAGCTTGATCCAAAAAATAGGCACGCATTGCGTACATTTGAGAAGTGCAGTAGGCTGGTATTGTATAGTACATGTAATTATTTTTGCAAAAATAATTTTTTTTTACTGTTTCTCGTGACTCACAAAGCCACAAAGCACTCTAGGAAAGAATGCCACCAATGTTAACGCCATTGTTGCGGTTGACCATTGCTCTTGCAAAGTAAAAGAAAGCGACAAATGGGCCGCAAACAGAATAACTGTACAATGGACATCAATTGTTGAAATTCAAGAAAATCCTACATTAGTTTCGTAATTCATGCACGCGCTGCAGGCCTATAATCTTACATTCATTCACTCAGACAGCCCCGATGAAAATATTGGTCCTTATTTTTGAGATCATCGCCCTGTAATGAAACAAACCCAAACAAAACAGACTTGCATAGACATTCAAAATGGTGACGCTCTATATCACTTCGCTCCTATTCCTTTTTCTCAGATGAGAGAAAAAATCAATCAAAATTGGACAAAATCAGTTTAAGACTATTTACATACAGGCATTTACTTGTGAGGAGAGCGTTTTACGTGGAGATATAAGCGCAAGCATGAAGAACAAGCTTTACGAAGTTGAGTTCAACAAAATGTTCACTGTTAATCCAAACCCGATCTCCACGGGATCCCGCAGAATGACCCGATCGGAATCGAGTCAAAACGCAAAAATTCACCACAGCACTTCTATTTTCCGTCTATAACCCACACTTTGAATATACGTTTGTTTCAATAAATCTTAAGTGCAGCATCGCAACACAAAGTTCCAATTTGTATCAAGTTCATAACTCGGGAAAGTCAAAACTCTCGAAAGTTTCAACACAATCTGCCAACATCTGTCTTTAAGTAAAGAACACGATAATCTTAGCAATACAGTTTGATGGGCTCCAAACCTTCCAGTCTCCTCTTCACCATAAAATACTTAAAACTAGCCAGTTTTTATAAAAAGAGGTGAATAATAACCAGAGAGGTTGTGATGGGAAGTACCTTTGGCTTTCAGTACAAAAAGTTGCATGCAAGCATTGGGTGATATTCCTCCATGCACAAATTTCTGTGAAATGGCAGTGATCTCTCACTTCCTTTCTTTTTCATTATCCACAAAAAAGTCACCAAATATAAAATATATGTTGTGTCTTTTAGAGTCATCTTTGGTAAAAATTATCTATACTGGCTACCTATTATATTTGTGATAAATGCCTTCAGCCAACTTCTGAGCGCTTTCAACAAAATACTTGTAATGCTACACCAATATTGCTTTTCTTTTCTTGGAGAAAAAAAAATTGGTTTCATTTCAAAAGTAACACTTTTATCAACGCATTTGACATAGAGACCAAAAGCCTGGTAGTTCGTACTTTTCATAAATTTCATTGCAGCTGATTTGAGGGTTCCACTGCCACGTTGAAATATTCCTAATCAACATTACTACATCAAACACGGAACCATATGTTATCTTCCGTGGTCGTTAAATGAGATCAATAATAACAGAAGCACATCAGCTTCTGATAATAACCAAGGAATTGGACGAGAACGCATGCAAGCTAAAAATTTCTAAATTTCTAACCTTCGAATCCCATGTTTTCAAGGTAGCTTGCTTGCTTACCTGGGGAACTATTGAGTATTTTTCTGGAGAGACTGAAAAATTTTTGTCTACAAAGATTTTTGCGCTTCTGCAAACAAATTCAAGTTTACTTTTTTCATCGCCATCATCTCTGGCACTATAAGTAGGAAATGCGAAAGTCCTCTTCAGTCGGTATAATGGAGCAAAGTTGTATTTTTAAGGTTCACGATTTAGCTTAAATTGTTTTAAAGCACTTCCCGCCGCTTTATATCTTGTTAGACTTCCTGAAGAGGTCTGCGCGATCCGGCTAAACCGGTAATTGACAGATCCGTTGCTTTAAGCTGCACTCTGGTTCTTCTTCGTAATTTTTTAAAAAAAATTGTAATTAAATTTCAGAATAAAAACTAGCGGTCAAAAACGACCTTTCGATCTCCCTGAGATCATTTTCAAGTTGTAGAAAAAGCGAATAAAATATACAAATATAGGTAGAAAATAGGGCGTGAGAATGTCAAACGATAAAATATGTAAATACAAGCGCTGAAATTGTAAGTGATAAATTAATAAAATACTATAGAAAACTATATAAATAACATTACCTGGATTGACTTTGACTGTTTGTTCAAAGTTAGCTTAAGCTCCTTTATATAGAGCATTTCGTGGATCAGGCAGTCGAATTTACTTTGGCACTTTCTTAAGATCTTAAAATCACGATATATGTCACTTGGGACTGTTCCATGTAGGCTACGAACCCAGACGTATTTCCGGCGGAGAGAAACGACCGCCAGAAATACGTCTGCGTTCGCAGGCTATGTTCTATGTTGCTCTTTAATGTGATTTCCGATTGAAGACGATCCTTTGTCTTTCTCAATGCGCTGATAGAGGTGCCGGCACGTATACCCGACACAGTTTGCATCACACAAACCACATGCACTTGTAGTAGTAAACAACGCGTTGCTGGTTAATAATCGGCGGCTTCTTTTCCTTTGGTTGATCTCGTGCCCGATCGTACGACTTGCATACACGGGGAAATATCAATTCCAATTTTGCGGCCAAGTTCCCCAAGTTGTCTTCGCGCGGAATTGGCCCGCGATCTCTGATCCTTGAATGGTAACACTATTCTGACAGGCGCTTCATTTACGTTGCACGCTCGTGTGGAAATTGGATTGCCAGAAACTTTCTTGGGGACAAAATTACTGATGGCCAATTGGAGCAGTTAAAAGGCAAGGAAACGAAATCATAATCAATTCAAATACTCAAAACTTTGCTTGCTTGTAGCACAGCATTTGGAACGAGGTCAATGCCTTAGTCAGTCACTCCACAATGGAGTTCGTAAAAATGAATAAATGGGGAAGTGCTTCTTGAAGAATTCGTAAAGTTTCTCCTGACAATTTACAGTCCCGGCAACCAAAGTACTTGATTTCACCAAGTTTCATTAAGAATGAGGTGAGGGTTTTTTGCAAGTGATCCAATACGTTACCGCTCAAGGTCAGGTTACACAGGTTTGGTATATCACTAACGGACGTTTCCAAATCTTGCAGGTCATTTTCATCCAAATCCAACCATTCAAGGTTTAGTATTGTCAAATGCGGAAAAAAGAAAAGCTTTCTGGTAAATGGATTGAGACTCCCACTAACACTGACACGGCTGAACGTCAACGATTTCAACGGCATTTCTTTGTCTATTCTGCCAAAAAGGGCCAACATGTCTTCAACATTTAAACTGGTATCACCTGTGCCAAGTAAAAAGAAATGTTGTAAGGATGACAACCTCGGGAGGGAAAGATCGAGCGCTGCGGCAACTGCTGGAGTCAGGTGGATTTCAACTAGATCCAGGTAAACGAGGCTCTTGTGCGTGATACTGGAAACCAACCTCACGATTGCTCTCTCAGCACAGCACCTATCAAAGGAAATACAAAGTTCTGTGATGTTTTCAAAACTTGGCAAAAATTCAGCGAGTTCTTCAGTTCCTTTTGACATCAGTTTTAAATCGCACTTGCTAGGGTTTGGGACCCGTTGCAAAAATTCGCAACCACTGCCTTCCGCACATCGAACGTCGATACTCATCAAATGGGTGCAATTTTTGATTACAGCACCAACATCTTTCATTGCATTGCTTTCCATTCCAAAACAACGAAACGTACTTAAGAACTTAAGAGACGTCTTTTGTGGAACCAAGCTTACCGACTGACACGGTAAAGCAGCAGCCTGTGCACTCTCAGTGAATAGTCTGGCATGGGCAGCACAAGCCAGGACTAAGTCTCTGAAATAAACACTGACATCACCGTCGTGGATATGAAGGACTGATGAAAAACTACAATACATTTGCCATTCAACGTCGAGGAATTTTCTCAAAAATACTCCCAGGCGAACACTTTCAGAATTCTCAGTTATCTTCATTGGGGCATCGAGGCAGTTTACTGTTTTTACCACCTTGTGAAGAGTCGCAACGCTATTTTTCTGCCAAAACACTTTAAAAGGATCAAAAATAAAAGTCCAGGAATTCACACCGGAAAACAATAACGCAAGGTAAGAGGGTGGTTCTGTGAGAACTGTTATCCCGCCAAAGCAATCAATGCAAACTTTTGCAAGCTTTCTTTTTGAATGTACCTCTTCAAAGCAATCAAAAACCAAATGACTGAAGTGCCAGTGTCTCCAAACAACGTCATCTAGAGGCTTGTATTTGTGGTCTTCATCTGGTATCGCTTCTGATATATCAAGTGAAGGATCGTTTATTCTCACTGACTTCAAATGGTCAAACACTTTCCTTGCTCCTTCATCACTAAGTCCACAGACAAAGAGAAGAACGTTCTTGAATTCGCGTCAGCTTTTCAAGGTTTGAGTGTGCTCTTCAATCAAACCGAGATTTCCATCAGGTATACATTTGTGAGTCACGTACCATGCTGCTAAGACTTCTTGTATGCTGTTATGAATGAAATGACTCCAGAAGAAAGTTTACCACACGGGAAGACGGGGTCAGCGTCTAAAAGACATTCTAAAGCCAGCTTACCGCTTTGATTGAGGCTCTCTGAATTATCCTTTCCTGGGTTGTAGTTTAAAACTTGCTGGACAATCTTTGAATATAAGCTCGTTTTGGCTTTCGAGAAGCCTTCTGACTGTTCCTTCTTCCATAGCGTGCAAAAGAACAGCAAAAGTAAGGGAACTTTTGCAAGATCTAACAGCCCGTTTTCTACCAAATGAAGATACAAATCTCTGGCATCTCTTTCGTCACCAAGCTGTCGAGTTATATACGTCAGTTTGTCCTCCTCACTGAATCCTGTTATTTCTGCAAGCAGGTCTTGGAATTCTTGGAGTTCATCAGCTTTGGAAATTCGACTTGTTATCAACACACAGCAGTCTCTCAATTCTTTTCCACTGAATATGTCAAAGATTTGAGATTCTTGTCCACTGTGATACTCATCATAGCCATCCAGCAACAGAAGAACTTCATCTTGATGATTGGTGATGTAATTCAGAAGACCTTCTACTAACCATTTGTCTTCACGGGCAAAAAGTCTTGAGTTATAAATGACATCTTTAAAGCTTTGACATTTGGACACTTCCTTGAGGTCAACGAAAATAACAAGCTTGAACTTTCTTAGGACAGCTGTTTGTTCATCGTTTGCTGGTGTGCTTGATTTCCTGAGAACAGCTGTTTGTTCATCTTCTGTGCTTGAGTTATTCTCGTCCTCAAAGCCCAGTGTTTCTCTCCACCGACGGAACCTTCGCGAGAGAAACTGAAAGCAACTGCTTGTACCCAGGGTCTGGAGATTAGGAGGCCCAGGCGACACTGGTGACGAGAATGTCGGTGCCTCATCAAGTCGGGCCCAATCTACTGCCAACTTCTTCGCAAAAGTGCTTTTACCAATTCCTGTCTCTCCTTGCACAAGAATCCTCTTTGGTTGATTGCCTTTCCCGTTTGGGGTGAAGAGGTTACTGTAGTGGCCAAGTTCGGATTGTTCTGACCCAGCTAATGTGGCTTTCCTTTTTACTACGGACAGTCGGGTGTAGACCTGATCAATGTCTACGCGAGACGATCTGGACCAAGCAGATATCGGCACTTTGGCTGTTTTCTTATAGTGCGCTTGAAGCTTTGCTCCGCAGATCTCAACGCTGAAGCAAGGATCTGATAAAAGGAAAGGGACGAAAACAATAGACACAAGAAAAAATTATCATTTGAGCCCCTTAGGAAGGTATTCGTGACTCAGTCAGAGCTGGTTAGTGGGCATGACATTACCCGTCAGAAAACAGCCTTGTGTAAGTTAAGTTGCAATGAAACAATGATGATGAAAAAACGTTTACAAGTGCAATCAAGGGGATAAATCTGACTTCTTAAAATAGTGACATCGAGGAGTGCATATGAGAAGTATTGAGAGCTTTTGTTGTGTTTATACTTGAATAATGAAGAATGTTATGACTCAGCAACACATGACCATCCTTGGAGAGTCACCCTTCTTTGGCATTTTACATGCCTTAAAAAGAACGACCTTGACCGCGTTCGGGAGGTGGTCCTTAAGAGGACCCAAGGTCCTCCTACCCGAAAAAAGTCTTTATAATGTATACTCCTAATGATGGTGAAACAAACTTAAATAAAATAGTTGCTTCCCTTCGTGTAACTACTAATCTACATGCTTGACAAGAGCAAAGACTTCCTAAACATGTCAATCAATTTACCAATTCACTACCTCTTTACATTTGAAAATTTTTCTTTTTGCAGGGCATAGAGCTGCAGGGACTTCCCTTACCTGTCTTACCTTGCATATGATGACTGTGTGTGCTTGTACTTGCACCTGCTGAAGTGTCATCAGCCTGTGTAGGATCTGTCTGTTTCTTTGCCTGGAATGGTTCCTTGGCACATTCCTTAAGTATCTCCCAGAACGACCTTTCATCTTGCTTTTTGGCCATTTCCAAATTTCATTA
>NC_090895.1:44623833-44631333 GCF_036669925.1 Montipora capricornis | reverse complement strand
ATCTTTGCTATACATGTGTACTAGAGCATGTCAGCTTTCATGTATTTGAACTGTGGTTATGTAATTCTAAGTGAAAGTGATGATCGTAGTTAATGAACCGCGCCCCATTTATGAGTAAAATCGTCTAGCGTTATAATTAATCTTTTACGTCTCACCAATGGGTTAAAAATGGGGACATACATTCCTAGTCAAAAGTTGTTGGGAATGTTGCTCGCATCACTTCACTTCACTCCTAATTTGATTTTTCTCACTATTGCCTGTACTATTTGGGAAAGAGCATGCTCATAGGCCCCCCCTCCCCCATATTCAATGTTGGAAGAAACGTTACCATTTTGTTTCGTGGAAAATCCAACAATGATAAGGGCGAAGGGGGCTATCTCAAAAGTGACGCTACCTTCCCAACACTTTTGTCCAGGATTGTATTTTTGGAATGAATGACGAGGTTGTTACACCATTGACTCCTGAACCGCTCTGCATTGACAAGTAAAATTGTCTGGCATTAGACAGAGTAAAATCTGTTAATAAGTTTCACTCGCATGTTTAATGACGAAATAGTCATGGAGTGGATGTAGAGGTTGTTAAACAGTTGCAAAGAAGCCTGAAAACATCCAGCCTTGAATGGGACTCTATTTCACATGACTTGAGTTTCAGTCAAGCCATACGGTAGCTGCTACCTTGCAAGTTCGTAATCATCCCATGTCTTTGAACTGAGGTTATGGGTCTGACATGGTAGAGCAAGTGCAGTGCAATTGCAAAGTCAAGGGTTTGCATCCCATAGAGCCTCACCTGTTACGGCTTGCAAGTGACCCGGCAGCTCCCAGAGGGCCTTAATGGTAGAGCGAGTGCAGCGGAGTCGCATAGTCATGGGTTGGACTACGATTGTTATAATAAAGCTGGAGAACATACAGAGGGCGGTTACTTGTTTTTGTAAAAGCGACTACATTTGTACAGATATACATCAAGTGTTACCTCAATGATTAGAATACTACGGCCAATGACTAAAATATCTGCTTATCGTAAGTAAAATTATTGAGAAAATACTTGTGCATCTCAAACTTTTTTTTTACTGGTTAAAAAAGACGCATTTACCTTGCCACTGGCAAGTTTTGAATCGAGCTCTTTCAGCTTTCAAGTTTAATACTTGAAACTTTGCTCTTTTGTAATAAATACCTGATCGTCGCGCGAAGGTCTGCTTGCTTGAGCAATTTGTGAAATTATAACTGATAGTTCCCAGTGTTCCTTTTAACCACAGGAAGAAAATTTTAACATATATGATGAAGGGGGCGGATTTTTCACTTATTCATGCATCGCTGAAAGGTGAAGCATCCACACGAAGTGGAAATCAAAGTCTTAACGAATTACGGTCGTTTCGCCTACTGTCTGTTCGCCTACGTCTAGAGTCGATTCACCTACGTCCAATATGTCAGTTCGGTTACGTCTTAAACTCCGTACTATGACAATCATTGTGTAAAACAGTTGACCACCTTGAAACAACATAGAGATAAAAATAAATAAAAGCTAAAGATTTGACTAACGCGTCGACGAAATCTCAACCGTTACACTCTGCTCAGGTTCGGGCGCAAAGTCTATTAATGGCCGTTTTTATGCTAGAGACGTTAAAGTCGTCAAGACGCATTTGACGTCTCAGACGTTAAAGCCGTCTGGTATAAAAACGGGACGCATAAAAGTAGACAAACTAACGGACAAAAACAAGATTTTTCTAAAAAAAGACTAGGTTCTATTATCGGAAGACACTGGGCACGAGCAAAGTCGGCACCAAATAAACGTTAACACATGAATATATGAGCAAATAAACGTGGCGGAATAAGCCAGTTTACAGTTGTTTGCTCAGAGACCTAGCCTTTGAATGGCTGCGAGGCTGCCGGTGACCTTGTATTGATACAGTCCTCACTGCTTTTATCATGTAAATTGTGTTGTTGTAATTCTAATTAGTCCATATTAACATTACAAAAGCACGGAGGTTTGTATCAAAACAGGGTCACCGGCAGCCTCGCTTCCATTCTTAGGCCAGGTAACTTATCTACAACTGTAAAATGGACTATTGCAGCTACTCAAATTTATGTCTCAACGTCGCCTAGAAGGACAGATGCAAATATTTTTTGTGACAGGAATCAGTCTAGGAATCAGGATATTTTCTGGCGATGGACGAGGAACTATATTTAGCCTCGGTGTATGGCTTGTTTTTTCTTGTCGACCAAGAGAGCAAGGAAGGAACGGAGTGCAGATTAACAAAGGACTCAGGGCTAAATGCGTCCAAGTTAGGGCGTCCCGTTTTTATACTAGACGCATGTAACGTCTGAGACATTAAAGTCGTCTGTTAAGTGCGTCTCAAGGACGCACTTAAAACAAGACGTTAAAGTCGTCAGACGTTAAATGCGTCTGTCTTATTTCTCGTTTTTATACTAGACGTTAAAGTCGTCTTGAGACGACTTTAACGTCTCTAGCATAAAAACTGCCAATCACACATTGCCCCTTCCCTTGCTGTGGACCGGAATGCTTCGAAAAAGATTGATAATAAGTAAGTTCTATTTGTATTTTCTTTCCTTCCCTCCGCCATGTTGTTCGGATCATTCTCCCGCGGGTTTGTTCACTCCCTCCAGGCTTCACGATCTCTCTCATCTGAAAATGGCCGAAGGAACTTAGATTACTGGTCTTCTTCGAAGCACTCCGGTCAACAGGGATGAAAAAGGCAACCCCTGAGCCTTATTAGGATTAGCTTTCTCTAAATACTTTAAAATTGACAAATTGAAGTTGATCTTTCGGTAGTGTAGAGGTTTTAAAAGTGCACTTGCTCTTAAGCCATTGAACCTACAATTGTAGTGCGACATCGTTTGGTCAACTTTTTCTAATTTTTGAAAAAAAAAAATTCTAAGGCTTTTTCTCCGCTTTTCTTTTTAATTCTAAGTGACATACGCTGCTAATCTATAATTGTAGTCCTAGCCCATGTTCATTTCGCGACATTTTAGAGTACATTCGTTACAGATTTGCACTTCGTAATATGTATTAAAGGGGCTAGGTCACGCTATTTTAGGTAATTTTGTTAATCATGAGCTCAAAACGTCAAATTGGCAGAGCAAGAGTCTTTCATTTGCAAAATCATGGCCACATAACTACTAAGATTGATTTTCCAGCTGTGCAAATGACATTTTGATATAGACTGATATAAATTTGAAAAAAGGTGAGCCGGCGTTTTTCAAATTTACCCAAATTCAATCAATTTCAATTCTCTCCAGTTTTGTCCATCCATGTCCCTTCTTGGCTTCCCTGTGTTTTGTTAGAGTTCTTTTATAGTTTTGAACAGTTATTTTGATATTTTAGTTAATTCTATGACCATTCTATCAGTGCTGAAATTGCATAAAATTGCGTGACCTGGCCCCTTAAATCAGTCACTGTTACGTACAAACTAGCCTGTGTAGCAAGCGTTCCTGTTGGACAGAATTTTCCGCAAACTGGCCGCGCGAAAGTTGGGGCAAGAGACTCAAGGAACGTATTCTTGCGTTTCACCCACGTGATCAACAGCCATGTTTTTCAACGAAAACAAAAGAAGACGTTAGCATAATTATAGCTTTCAATTCCCGGAGGATTGGATCGGGACACCAACATGGCCGCCATTTCATTGTTTGCTGGGGACACCAACATGGCGGCCGTGACGTCATGTGAAATCCAAGAATTGCGTGAAAGCACACGAACTAAAAAAACACTAATTCATAAAGTTCATACTGAGAACAAATCGCAACAACGATATAAACATTGAACCGGGAAGTTAAGTGGGAACGAGCTAATTTCTTACGTACCTTATCCTTTATTGATATGTTAATGAAAAGTCTCACATTCTTTAGTATAGGCCGCTCAAGGACCCCGTTCAAGACACAAATCTACAGAAATAATGCCTTAAGGCCTGGCCAAACGTTCGCAACATTTCAACGCAACATCTTGCAACATTGTTGCCAAACGTACGCAACATGTTGTGCCCAACGATGTTGCAAGATGTTGCGTTGAAATGTTGCGAGCGTTTGGCCAGGCCTTTATTTTAGCTAGCCGTCATAGTTTTCTTCTGCGAGGTTCGACAAGGACTTTTAAACAATTCAGTTTTAAGCTTTTACTATTATTTACATATGAATCGTAGGCGAACTGACATATTGGACGTAGGCGAACCGACATTATACGTAGGCGAACAGACAGTAGGCAAAACGAGCCGTAGACGAAACGACCGGTTACCGTCTTAACATTTTCCTCACCTTGTTTGGCGTACTCTCCGCTTTAACTTAGCCTTTTTCAAGGTAGAAAGTTCAATCCAAGCCTACAGTGATCGAGAAGGTTGCACAGGATCTGTTCCTGAGACGCAAAGGAATGTGTCATAAAGTTAAACTCATAGCAATGTTATTCGATTGACTGTTTAAAAGAATCACTTAAATGGAACAAGAACCCTGCGCCAGTAGGAGAACGCATCTCCACTGTTCATGGAGTTAAAACAGTTTACGATGCTTTGTGAATCTTACATGATATCATATGGATGGAATACGTGCCTTTTGAGTTAAAACAGACTTGAAAGCCATCCTTTTCAAACTTTTAGTCGACTACTAAGTGATTAACATTGTTACACCCAGAATGAACAATTGTTAACTATTGGTCTGAAAAGTCACGAGATTAACATTTCAGAAAAACAGGAAGTTGTAATTTTCTTTTCCATACATCACGCGTCATTAGATGCATAACATGCTTTTGTTAAAGAGCAGTCGAGCAGTTAAAAGCAACTAAAATCTGCTCAATGCTTTCGGACCATAAAGACAAATTTACGCAGATGAAATAATGTAAATAGGCAATGCATGGTTGGTGAGTAGATCAATAAGGATGACAATCGGGTGACAAGCTTCGTATCGTTTTTAAATGGGGGAGAAAAGTTAGTTATTATAGGAAAGAACTTTCTGATGTCTCTTATTCCAAAGCAAAGTTGTTAAAAAAGATCTCCATTATGGTCTGAAGTTGTGCAGTTAGGCCTGTTTTAAACGTCGCATGTCGCATGAGCCGAATCCAATGCAAATGAGAGAAATCAATTGTTTTCGCTCATTTGCATTAGATTCGGCACATGTGAAATGCGACGTTTGAAACGGGCCTAAGTTGACCTAAGTTAGTTAGTAGCTGTTAGTTAGGAAGAGGCTCAAATCAAATACCTTCTTTGTTTACGCTTTTAATAATTCTACAACAATTACTTTCTTACCTTTTCTACAACTCTCACACCCTCAAGATTATTGTATTGGGGTAAGTTTTGCCAGAGACTTCGGTGCCCGAGGATACAAAGGGCTTGATGAGGCCGGCGATAATCTTCTAAAAGCAACCAGTACACATTGTTCGTGCAATCGGGCCTTGGTAGTAAGGCACGCGAATCTCACTTCAATAGATCTTATTTGCTTGAACATTTAGTTTTCCCAATTCAGATCATATGACGATCCTCAGGAGATTTGGTCCTTTGTTTTGTTCGTTAAAAAGAGTGCATGCAGTCATATTCATGCTTGCATGCACTCTTTTAATGAACAAGACAAAGGATCAACTCTCCTGAGTATTATAACCGATGATCTGTATTGGAAAATATACAAGCTCGATACAAGCGAATAAGGTATATACCTCTTCACTGAATTAACTATGTGTTTCCTTTAATAAACAAAAGTACAAAATGTATTATTTCAATTTGAAGGCTTCTGTCCAAATTTTGATACGCTTGCTCAGTTCCTTGCCAACTAAAAAGGAAACAATGAAACACCACGGACGTAAACCTCACTAGTATATTCTTTCGGGAAATAAAAACGAAATCAGAGAAGAGGAAGGTATAACTAGAGGCAGTCGTAGATTAAAGGGGTGCCTTTGAGTTATTACATGGTATGCCTAATGCCCGCGGCCGCACTAGAGCTATCAGCTTAGCAACGTTCCGCTCGTGACTGTTGGCGTAAGCAAGTTCCCGTAGTGTGCGGTGGCGTTTTGAGCGCTAAAGGTGACGGTAATAAGAGCAAAAAAACGTCCAACTTGTCGCGCAACATTGCTGCAAAGCTTGTCGAAGAGCGATGTTGCGCGTTTTACACCCCGAGCAAAACTTGTCTCGCAACAAAAAATGTGTTGCAAGTTGCTGCAGCCTTTTGCAGAAAGTAGAACGGAACCTCTACTTTCTGCAACACGCCGCAGCAACTTGCAAGGCACTTTTTTTGTTGTTGCGAGACGTGTCAGTGTGCTTGGGATGTAAAACTGATGCGCAACATCGCTGTTCGACTAGTTTCGCAGCAATGTTGCGAGACAAGTTGGACGTTTTTGTTGCCCGTATTAATGAATGAATGAATGAATGAATGAAAGTGTCTTTATTGAAATAAATCGGTGCAGCAAACGTGCGCAACTAACATATACAATATAAAAAGACTTACAACTTTGAGAAGTAAGTATAAATATCAAGGCTAAAAAGACATTATTTATAAAGGCTCTCTTGAAACGTTGTCTTGACTCTGGGTAGAATATGTTCATGCTCACGTTCACGTAGAGCTCTATTGGGTTTATCTGGAAGAATTTCATGACGGATGTGATTTCCTTTTGAAGTTATTTTCCTGAATAGTTCACTGTCTCTTTTGTCAAGGATGAATGACATGGGTGTGGCATCCGAAACGTAACCAAATCTCGCTGCTCGTGTGATGAAGGTCTTTCCTTTGTACCCAGCGGCCCCACACATAAACAGCGACATTATCAAGGACTCAAATAATCTATGGAGTTGATCTTTACTGTACCCATACCACTTACACACTTTGATGATGTACATTCGACTACTAGCTTTAAATAGCAGACTGCGGTCGATGTGCAGATCTCAGTTACAAGGATCGTTTTGAAAAGTAACACAAACACCACCAAGTTTTACCATAGCTTAATGTTCACAGTCCAATCCCCGTTATCAAGGAAGGAAACGGCGTGGTGTCTTTAATAGGTCCCTCTCCGTGGATGTAATTAACTGATTTGGAATTAACCCTAATATTGATCTATTTGCCTCTAGACTTCCCCCCCCCCCCCCCCCCCAAAAAAAACAGGTTGAGAAATATGTTTCGTGTAGACCTGATCCTGGAGCCTTTGCAGTCAATGCTTTTGACATTTCATGGAAAGTCGGAATTCTTTTTTATGCATTCCCACTTTTCTGTATTATTCATAGAGTCCTCCATAAATACTGTACACAGTGAGGAACCAACCGTCTTATTTGTCAGTTGGCTCGGTTTTCTTTGTTCTTTCAGGAGATTATATTAAATATGCATAACCCCCACTTTTGTCAACAGTCTGAAAAGGTGGGGGCGGCTTTGATTGTTATAGGGGAGAGCAGGGCTGCAACAACACCTTATAACAATAGGAAAACAATGAAACATATTGCCCTCAACATATTCTCCAGAACATACTACCTTCGACTTAGTCTCCCATTACTTCTAAACTCTGAAAAACAAACAAACATGATTATGATTATGA
>NC_090895.1:44591333-44613833 GCF_036669925.1 Montipora capricornis | reverse complement strand
CGATGGGTCCATAGACCTGTACTTTTCAAAACAATTTGAAGGAAGTTCTTTTTTTTCTCTGGGTCCATTGGGCTGTAAATTTCTCTCCTCTTTCTTCCAGTTTGCTGCAATTTCTGAAGTAGATTTATGCTTTCTTATTAGTTTCCTTTCTATATTTGATAATTCACATAAACATCTAAGAAATGCAACCTCATAGTTTGTTTCAAAACAATTAAATTTACTTTGAATAATAGAACAAAAGAGATCAATAACAGAATCTACATTTGAAAATACTTTTGTTACATTTTTTGGTTCAGAACCATTAATTGTACACAAAACGTGGTAACTCATCTTTTGCTTTGCATACCACTGAAAAACACAACTAATGCAGTAGCTAGAAATCTTCACATCAGCCTGTGCTGCTTTCCTTATTATCCAAAATGCCAGTTTTAAGCTGTTGTTTACTGGGAACCACATTACAAGATAAATTTCCCTGACATCTTGCTCTATGAATAACTTTTACATGGCCAGCGGCCTACGTCTAATATCTTTAGAAAATCAAAACTCAAAACATATTTTGCTGGAGTAACATTTCTGATAAAATGCTCTTCCATTCTCAATGATACTATCAACTGTTTGAGAGGTGCAATAGTTACAATACGTTTGAGGTGGAAAAACAAATAGAATAAAATGGCACAGCGGAACATTCTTTGCAAGAACAAAGATAAACATCCTTTAAGTGCTCCTAGGGTCTAAAATTTTGTTTTCGAACTTATAATGAATTAACAATGCTTCCACTGTTGCTTTACATTTTAATAATGTTAACACATTTTAATCTCATAAGTAACAGATGTTTGTGCACATATATTCTGAAAATGTTGTACCAAATTCATTAATGAATCTATTTCAATTGAAGTACATGTTGCAAATGGGTCCCATACCTAATAAATCTCTGCCATGAGAGTAAAAAATTAATTTTACACCTCCCATTAGGCAAATAGTATATTGCTACTGTGTAAAGTTCAAGTGTTAAAATATATGCATGATAATTATCCATGAGCAAAGAATCAAAGGCAGCTAACATTGATATAATTAAGGAAAGTCTGAAATTATAGGAAGTGCACTATTTAGCAAACCACTATTAACTATCACCAAGAGAAAATGAGGGGACAGAGAGGGAGGCTCATGGCGTTGGCCGGGATATGTTATGTTCACGAAAGTTATTTTTAGACGAGCGGAAGTCTTTGTTCTAGCGGAAGTCTGTCTTCCGAGACGTCCGCATGCAGTCTTGCCTCGCTCTCAGGTTCTTAGTGAAAAGAGAAAATGACGGCGCACGTGGAAGGCTGATGAATATTTATTTTCTTTCAAACATCGGACCGAAGTTGGCCTGCATGCGGACGTCTCGGAAGACTTCCGCTCGTCTAAAAATAACTTTCGTGGACATGACATATCCCAAGGGCTGGACCGGGAGCCTCCCTCTCTGTCCCCTCATTTTCTCTTGCTATCACTGTGTGTCAACTGATAATTAATGTAGCTTAAGTTATAACCATAAAAGGCAAATCTGTCAAAAATAGGAGTCCCTGTTTGCATGATTGTGACAAAGCTGAATACATATTATTCCCAATGTTTATAATTTGAGCCAAGTCAGCTGAAGAGGTTATTGGATTCCTGAAATTTTAAATAAGTGCCGACAGAGACTGCCACACGTTGTGTGCCTGCATTTGCCGTACCAAATACTTCAACATTACCTTGAATGTATGGTGCGGCAATAGTTTTAGTTGGATCAACAATTCCTGGACCTGGGTTGTTTGTACGTCATTTACGAGTCGAATTAACTCAGGAATGTAAAAGCGATACAACTAGATCTTTGTAAAGCCACAGATGATAAGTTGTTACATTTCATAAATGTGAACCAACTTTTTAATACTGGCAAATAAATGGCCTCTAAGTAAAACAAAAGTAAGAACGAAAACCAGAATTTCCCCTTGAAGCATCGTCTAAATTCCTTTGCCACCAAATAAACAGAATGCATATCAACGACTAGTCTGTATTGTCGAAAGAATTCCCCATTTTGACTTCGTCGCATGCCCATACTGACAATAACAGTAGTTCCAAAAACAGTTCAGATTCCTAAAAGTCGGATCAGTTTTTCTCAGGTATTCTCAGTTTCGCTCAAAGCTGCTCTAAGGTTCTCAATGATCACTAGGAGCTGAGGTGACCGCCAAAACATTTTCTCCCTGGATTTGTGGCAAGTCTACTTAAGGGCTTGAAACATGAGAGGGATGGTTGATTTCTTCAAACACGCACTGTTTATTTTGTCATGCAAAATGGACTGATATTCCAAGCATACATACATTTTAAGACTCTAATACTTCTTTTCAATTCTTTCTATTAATTTCTCTGACTCAACAATACATTTTTCAGCAGCTATTAGTTGTTTTGAATAATACCCTACCCCCGCCCCACGTAAAGTTACAGTCATGTAAATGTATGAGAGCATAAATTTCCATGCACTAATGTGACACGGAAAACAAGAAACGGAGGGCATTTTATACCTCATGCGCTTACTGCGCATGAGTAATTACCTCCCACAGCAGGGCAAGCTTCACATTATCGTGCTTGTAATCGTCGCGCACATTTTTAATTACCGATCGAATTTGATTGACATAGTCAATTTCGGAAAGAAAAGAAGTGTTCAATTTCCAATTTATTCCTTCATGCCCGGTGAAAATCGAAAGGCAATGTATCTACCACTTTCCACGTGGTACGTTGTATATTAAGCGGGCACGAAAAAACACGCAAGAATTTATGCGTCAAAGAAAGAACACCGATAGCATGAAAAAATGGCGTCATGCCTGGGAGACTTAGCCGGAAGGAGCCTCTCGTAATCCCGCGGGTCACTTTTAAGAAGGGGATTGGGATTGTGCATGTGCTTCAAATTCATGCCCAGCATGAAAAAAAGGACAGAAAGTCGTGCCGGGCATGTAAGTCAGCTCTTCATAACAATTTCATGCGTAGAATGATTTTAGGGAACCCCAAAAGTGACTTGTTGAGAGCGTTGAAGTATTGTGGTTTGGTTTGACTCAATAAGGAGTGTCCTGTTGATGATACTTAAAACCAGTGCCTTGGTCGAGTGTCAAAAGAGGCGTCCTGCATTCCCAAGGGATTTTCTTTAAAAGGTGCACAATTTCAACGGGAACTACGAATCAAACGTGAACTGAGCATATCTTTTTAGGATTAATTTACTGTTACTGCAGGCCCAGCCAAACTGCAGTCTCTACAGTCACTACTTTGAACGGCATAAGGGCGACCAATGGAAAAAAGAAACTCCTTCCAGTAACAAAAACACGACTTTACTCTTGCCAAGATTCTTGAGTGAGAGATAGCTTTTGTTTGAGCCTGCAGCCGGACTAATTACGTCGTTTGTTTTAATGGGAGGCACATGACGAAATGATTCTACAAAAATAGGCTTTTACGAATTGGGAAAGGAATATAAAACTTAAATTTGAAATAGGAACACTTTGAGTACATTCATTTTACACGAAACATTGAGAAACTCATAGGGACTGTTTATATAAGGCGAGCCAGCCCGGTAAAAGGGCTGGAGTGTTTATATGGACGACTCCAGCCTGGTTTACCCGGATGAATTTCAGGAATTCGTTTACGTGCCTTGTAACCGTCAAAGTCACGCAAGGTAGAACTCGTGAATTTTCTTGTTTTAGTTCGAAATGACGGTTCATTTTAGCTCTAGCAAGTACGGAATGGCATTTTAAAATAAAATTAAACATGGAAAAATAATCCTGTGATCATGCAAATCTGGCTGCGTTTTCAAGGCAACCCAAGCGTCATGAAAATTTTTCATACCGGCACACCGGGCTGGCCCGTTTACATGAGAATTTTTCAGACCCGTTTGCCGGAATATCGCCAAGGGGCCAGCTCGCTGAACGAACCTAGATTTACCAATGAAAATAGGAATTTGCCGAGATCTAGGCAGAGCGGGCCAACGGGCTGGCTCGCCTCATATAAACAGGCCCTTAGCCGGGTGACCAAAATTAACCTATGTCTATGTCGGAATGTCCTTGACTTTTTTTAGAGCCACCCAGCCTTTAAGGTAAATTGTAGTTAAATCTTTTCTTAAGCAGTGCGCGAAGGTTGTCGTCTGGTTTACTGACGCCAACATTGATGTTCACAGCTCTATCCTCTATGTCTGTGCAAACAGGATTCATATGATAGTGTCGCATAGATTTTGCTACCTTGGATGATCCCTCAGCTTTATTCCAATAGGTGTAAGTTTCGAATCTGCCAAAACACATCGTACGGTCCTGTTCAGCGTCATAGCCAGGTATGACTTTTGAGATGGGTTTGCCGCAACCAGCACATTTTCGAATTCCACGGGCGATAACCTTCAGTACTAAAGGTGCAGCTGGAACAGGAATGCTTGGCTTTGCTGCTTTTCTTTTGACAACTGTGGTGTCATTTATAGCCTCCGATGTACATGTAGCCCCCCTTTTCCTTGATGCTCCTTTCGCACCCACATTCTTTGGGGCAGTTGAGGTGGAAAGTCTTGTCGAACGTCTCCCAGAGAACTGAGGCACTAAAAAGTAAAGTGTAATTATGTTACGAACCTTAGGATGTAAAATTACACCTTCTCAGTTTGTAAACTATTACACTAAAATGATCTTCTAAAATGACTCTAGCTTTTGGGTATTTTTACTCTTTTTGAAGGATAAAAGTTAGTGGGTATTATCGAGGATAAAATTACGCAGTTGAAAGTTTACTTTTACACCAATTTTAATAGTAACTGCCCGTTCACAGATTAATCCAAACACTTAATAGTGGTTTTTGTAAATATAATATGTAATGTAAATGTAATATGAAAATAGATCCTGTCAGTACCCACCACAGAAAAAACAAACATTATTAAAGTAGCCTTGTGAGTAACTGAAATCCATGAGAAGTTACTAAACATTGCCAGTATTGTTTAAGGACATTCCAGCAGATAAATACCTATTCACAACTATGATATATACTTGGGCCGAACAAACTGTCCTCAGGGCTTGTGCATTTGTAGTTCTCACTGCAGTCTGGCTCAATTTGTTACACCCTCTAGTTTAAGTATGAATATAGCAACGTTTCGAAGACATTCGAAGCTGTATCTCTCGTGTCATTCTCTGCGTCGCTTTCTCCTTCTGAACTGAGCAAATGTGCCATCCGAATCATCATGAGAAAGAATTTCTCTCTCTTTTCCCTCATCCGTTTCCTTAACAAGTTCAGGATGGTTGCGGGAATATGAGATTCAAAACTTGAAAAGAGTTTGCAAGTCTTGCTGCACACTGGCCTACAAGTGACAAGAAAATTTGGGTTGTGCGAATGCCGACTTCGAATCTGAGCCAGTACCGGTAGTCTCCGAAAAACCTGGTTCGTAACAAGCATAGACGTCAGCTGCACGGTGAAATGCAAAACGATTGTTTGCAGTTACAACTGTCACTTCCAGCAATGTGATTAACTGCGGTATTTACGTCATCTGACGAGAATTTCCGGTCATAAAGGCGAGATAATTTCCCGCCAAGCAAGATGCATTATCGATCTACTTATCTCATTAATTCAATGAAGATGGTCAGGATTTGGGTTGTTTTAGGGGTAATGATGAAATGAAGTAGTAGAATACAGTGGAGAACAGGAAAGAATTATGGAAAGCTATAACTTTCTTATGTGATCTCCATTCTTTTGGTCTTGAAGTTTTGTCTTGTGGTGTGTTTTTGTCATTATGTGGTGAGGTTTGTTAAATATGATTACGTGTTGTGTTTCCATCATGATGTAATAAGGTTTGATCGTTACGTGTTTGTTTCCATCATGATGTGTTGAGGTCTTCTTTTGACCTGCTGTGTTTACATTTCGTGTGGTGTGGTTCTTTTATGACATTGAGTTTGTCCCTCTATGTGATTATAAACACAGCATGCCAAACGAAGACCTCAACACATCGTGATGGAAATACAACACAACTGTTACATCATACCCCCCGCGTTGTTAAGCCCCAGCATGCTTTGGGGTGTGTATAATAAACACGGCATCCATCTTGTGTGGTTAGACTTCGTGTGCTTTTAACTTAGTGTCAGAAAAGTGGGATTAACTGTTTGGTCACTGTTCCCTGAACACATAAAATTGAGAAAAACTTGTCATGGCGTCCTCGTCGGGACACGGAGTCGCAGCAGTCACACTACCGAAATTCTCGACTTCGGGAGTTCCGCGACGGAACTGTGAAAAGTTCATTCAGTTCTTCAAAGATTGTTGTGAGCGCAATGGATGGTACAATAGCGAGCTGTTGCCACCTCTTAAGGAAGAAGGAGGGGCACCACCACCGACCGGGTCAGTGTGGCTGTAAGGCTATGGCAGCTTTTCGCTCCGCCATAGCTGGCAACGAAGAACACGAAAACCTCGTGCAAGGCTTTCAGCTGTGAGAGGAGGAAGGCACCAGAGATTATTCTCAAACATTTGAAGGAACATTTCACGGCGAATGAAGGAGTACTGACGGAGAGAACCAAATTTGCCCAAATGAAACAAGAACCTCATGAATCAGTCACGGCCTGGGAAGGAAGAGTTAAAGAACAAGGTAGGAGGCTAGATTATTGTGCTAATTGCGAGGACCAGCTGCTTAGAGCCAAATTCACATCAGGAATCAACAACAAGAGACTTATGTCAAAACTACTGGATAAGGGTCACAGGGATAAAGCAACTAAAGAAATCACCCCATTTAAGACAGTGGTGCAGATACTGAGAACTTCGAACAATGTGAAAAGGCAAAAGCAGTCATGCAGCAAGCCAAAGATCCCACTGAACAAGTAAACTATGCAGGAGCAAGGTCATTTTAGTCAAAGCAAATCAGAGAAAGAATTAGGACAAGGTCAATCCAGTCGCCAGGGCAAATTTGATATTTGTCAGTATTGTGCTGGGCCCAAACACCCTCGCTTAATATGCCCAGCTTCAAACAAACAATGCTCTAGAAAAGGCTGTGGGAGAATCGGACATTTTGCTCGGGCGTGTCGAATAGGAGCACCCCCCTTTAGTCAACCCTTTCGAAGTCATGAACACCAAACAACAAGCACGCCACCTAGATACCACTCTAAGTGAGGATTGTGAGGATTATGGAACTGAACTCTACGAGGTGGATTTGATACCCGAAAAGTCTGGTTTCACCGAAAAGTCTGGTTTCACCAACATTCCTCTAGATAATGAATCCAGCTTGGCCACTACCTTTCACACCCCATTTGGTCGCTGCATCTTCGGTATGGTGTCTCAAGTGGCCCTGAGGAGTATCAAGCAAGACAACAAGAAGCCCTTGCAGGACTGAAAGGGGTCTGCAACATTGCAGATGACGTCCTCATTTATGGGTGTTGAGAAACACATGAGCAGGCTGAGAAGGATCATGATGAAAATCTGTATCATTTCTTGGTACATATGCGCAAAGTAAAGCTCAAGCTGAATCCGCCCAAGTGGATTTTTAAAACCCAAAAGGTGATGTTCATGGAGTTCCAGCCCAGCCCAGCCCAGACGGAGTCAGCCCATCACCCTCAATGGTCGAAGCAATCACAGAAATGCCCAAAGCCTCAGACGAACACGCTGTCCAGCCCTACTTGGGTATGCTTAACTTCCTGGCAAGATTCTGTCCCAAACTGAGTGATGTAGTGAGACCCTTAAGAGACTTGACCCATAAAGACGTCCCCTTCAAGTGGACTGATGCTTTTGTAGAGTCCAAAAACCTCATTGCTCATGCAGATATCACGGTTGAAACAGACCATCAACCCCTTGAAACAATTTTTAAGAAACCCCTTTACAAAGCAGCACAGCATCTGCAAGCCATGCACATGAGGCTCCAACGATAATCATTTGTTGTGAACTACAAGAAAGGAGCACATCAAGTCATAGCCGACACTCTTTCAAGGGCTCCTCATCCTCAGCTCTCTGCAGCCAATCTCTCTTGAGAACACATATTTAGAGTGGAATTGGAAACTATGGCATGGGACAATTCTGGGATCTCCAATGTTACTCTGGAAAATCTACGTGAGCAAACCGCAATAGACCCAGAACTGCAGAGGCTGTCCTTCCTCATGATGACTAGTTGGCCAACTGACAAACGAAAATTGGATTCCTTAGTGCGGCACTACCTCACCTTCAATTGAATTATCTCTGGCAGATGGCATAGTGTATGAAGGCCAGCAGGCAGTCATCCCAAAGTCGATGAGACCAGCTATGCTAGACAAAATTCCCATAACACACTTTGGAGCAGGTTCGTGCATTCTAAGAGCCAAGGTGTCCCTCTTCTCGCCCAGTGTGACCTCTGATATCAAGAACAAGTGCATTTCATGCCCTGTATGTGCCCAGTAAGTTAGTCAAGCCCCTAAAGAGCCCATGCTTAGCCATGATATTCCAGAACGACCATGGTCATTAATTAGCCAAGATATCCTAACGTGGGAATGGAAATGGCACTTAATCACTACATGCCACTACAGCGACTAGATAGAGATGGACAATCTACCCAATACGCTCACATCAACAGTAGTAGAGCTCACGAAAGCACACTTTGCAAGCTTCGGGGTACCTGATTGCGTCGTCATCGATAATGGGCCCCAGTTTATCAGCACCGAGTACAAGCAATTTGTTTCTGAGTATTGGTTTGAACACGTGACCTCCTCCTCATATTGGCTGCAAGGAAATGGTAAAGCAGAAGCTGCAGTTAAAACAGTAAAGAGGATGTATCAAAAGAACAAAGACATTCATATGGCGCTACTGGACCACCAGAATACACCACAACAAGAACAGGAACACTCTCCTGCTTAAAGGCTACTCTCCCACCACACAAGGGGTATCCTTCCGATGATGCCTTCCCTTCTGCAGCCTACTGTCGTGCATTCTGGAACCATCAATACTGGGATTGAGGTGCGCCGTACCAGAGCAAAACATTACTGACAGAAATTTGGGAGGCGTCCATGGTGCAATTCAGCCAGGAAAACCAATCCTCAGCACAAGCATTCAGCCTGGCCCCATGCAATTGTAGACAAAGTGTCCTCTCCAAGGTCCTACACTGTGGTTACCTCTCATGGGAAAATACGCAGAAATCGAGTGCAGATCCGATTGGCTGCTGCTCCGCCTGCTGATGTGAAAACCTGTATGACCCAGTACACTGGTAGCCAAACAGGACACTCAGATTCTAGCGATCACATCGCATCTCCTGCTCAGCCGTTACGTCTGACAAATGGCCTGAAGTCCACAAATCCAGTCCCAAAGTACAGTGTCAGCAGTCAACAAGCCAAAGTCAGGTGCAGCAAAGTTCTTCAAAAATGAGGAATCATCTCAGTCCACCACTATAAAAGGAAGTGAGGACTCGCTCAGGCAGACTCGTGAGACCACCCACCTGCCTGAATTTGTAAGAACAGAGTGAGACTTTCTTGATTTGTGTGAAAAGAAACATTCCTACGGGCACTTGAACATTGGATACTAAGTCTTCGTTATGGAAACGCTATTAGGCGGGACCATGAAAGTTTGTACAGTATAGACCTTATTCATAAATGGTGGTCAATTTACAATTCTTTTGTCCAAGTGCAAGTTATCCTACCAAGTCTGGATACCATACAGTGCATTGAAAAGAATTCTTGCTCTAAAATGAGGCTTGATAGGTTAATTTGCACTTGGACTAAAGAATTATAAATAGACCGCCATTTATGAATAAGGTCTATACTATGACAAAACTCCAAAACATCAAGACAAAACTTCAAGACCAAAAGAATGAAGATTACATAAGTAGGCTGTGGCTTTCCATACGAATAAACATCAGTGAGAAAGAAACAGCAGGATCAAATAACAAGTATGGTTAAGGTTTGTCTTTAAATAACTAATCAATCATCCAGTTTGCAATAATTTTACAAACCTTGAGAAAAAATTCCTCTCAAAAATAATAGTCCAGAACAATATTATTGTTTTGGACTAATCAAAAAGCAATAATTTTCATCTGGGGTGCTGAATTTTTTCAAGTTTTCTCCTTGCATTTCACTGACTTGACCCCCCAGCATAGAATGCTGTTGGATTTTTTGTTCGCATAAAACTCACATAATGTAACAGCTTCTATGATATTATAATAAGCATTACTTTTAAGTCTCATTTGAAAATGTTATTCCATATCTCAATAGGCCTTGGAAAAGGGCAAAACCTGATGAGAAAGAAGAAGCAACAGCCACCAGCTCAAAAAGTAGGTGTAACCATGCAGTTAATTTATTTGTTATAGAGTACTATGTAGTATAATTTCCATCTGAACTGGCAGGTGTCACGCCTCATACAGTTCAATGTAACTTGTTGCCTGAGGGATTTATATGCGGCCCAGGCAAGAGGGTCTTTACTTTTCCTCCCTTGTTTGCGCCATCTAACCCTTGCCTTCATGAAGCCAGAAACAAGGAAAGCAAGGCTACTGCCTAATGGATACCTCGCCGCCTGGGGCACCTTACTTGCGAGTGCGGGCAACCAAATTTCTGAACGAGTAGCCTGAACGGGCGCCCAACTTATCACAAGGTGATTCATCCTCACTTTTAATCTCACTTTTAATTAATTAATTCTGGGCTCTTGAAAAAATACTCGGGCTACTAACTTTTAATGTCGGAAGCCCGAAGGGCTCCGGAGAAATGTTCTCCAGCAGCAGCCTTGGGAAAGTATAACAAACAAAGCCAGCAACTCTAAGTAACTCGACCTTCATAATGCCTTCTTCACCTTTACACTGCTCGAGTGATTCTTAGCAAAACAAAAAGGCAATAAAGAAGTAGGTTACCTCTTGTCTTCCCTTGTAACATACAAGTTTATGTCTTTTACCGGCTAAAAAAAGCTACAATTCAAAGCTTACACCCTTTCATTCACAAGAACAGCTCAAGACTCTTCTCAACCTACCCTGGATCTCTTTTAGCTTGTCCTGAGTGGGCACTCCATGTGTCTTCAGTGTCTCTTTAATATTGACAAAATAAAAGAAACAAGGAAAATGAAAAGGAAAGTATAGCCAACAAAGCCAGCAACTCTCAGTAACTAGACTTTTGTAATGCCTTGTTCTGCGTTACACTGCTCGGCTGATCCTTAGGAAAACAAAACAGGCAATAAAGGAAGTGGGTTACTTCTTGCCTTTGCTTTTAACATACAAGTTTGTGTCTTTTACCAGCCAAAATACAAAGCCTACACACTTTTATTCACAAGCAGAGCTTAAGACTCTTCTCAACCTACCCTGGATCTCGTTTAGTTTGTACTGAGTGCGCACATCATTTGTCTTCATCATCTCTTTAGTATTGAAAAAAGATAAAGTAATTGGGAAATATAAGATAGAAACAAGAAAAGTAAAGCGAGCAAAGCCAGCACCTCTTAGTAACTCAGTAGGAATAATGGTCTCAATAGCTTAAAGGGAATTTCCACTCCAACAAAAAATAATATTAAACCACAGGAAATGATGTCTATACAATCAAATTTTCCTAAACATTATAAAAGAAGTTGTATGTAAAAATCAATATATTTCAGTATCGCCTCTGTTGTTAAAATTTCCTAGCCATCTTGAATAATTGTGACATTTTATAGTTGCCCTAAGGTTATTATACAAAAGCACTTTGTATCAGAACCATAAGGCAACTGTTGCACATCACAATCTTTGAGATAGTGGTGCTCGCAAGAATTTTAAATAAAAGACTGAATCAAAAATTCAAATTTTTTTCTGATAAAAAAGAAGAAGAGAAGTTGTGCTGGATTGTCACACAGGAGGAGGCGGAATATTAGTGTGGCCTGGATTGATGAAAAAAAGCATACGATTCTGATACGATCATAGTTGGCTGAATGGGGTGATGACGTTACACAGGTTTCCCATATGGCTGTGTAAAGTCATTGCCAAACAGTGCAAGAGTTGGAAAAGGTGGTGGCGATCACAAGGCAAGGGAGAGAGACCTCCGAGAGGATTAAGGTCAACAAAGGGTTGCCACAGGAGGATGCATTGTGCCCAAGGCTGTTCACCGTATGCTTGAACCCAGCCCATAAACAGCCAGGTTACTGGTCTCTTGTATATTGATGATCTCAGGATCTTCGCTGCATCGGAGAGTACGGTAAGCTCGAATGAGTTATGAAGATAGTCAAGTCGTCTATGGAGGATGTGGGGCTTCAGTGGAACCCAAAGGAGTGTGCGGTGGCCCATGTGAAAAGGGGGATACAAGTGAGTGGTGTCTCATGGGGGAAAGTTGATGAGTCGACTAGAATACCCTGTCTTGATGCTGCTGAGCAGCACAAGTTCTTGGGAGTACTTGAGAGTGTTATGCAGGATAAGTTGGTCCTGGAATGTGCAGCAAAAGAGTATCTCAGACAATTGTCAGTGATCTGGACAAGCCCCTTGTCCGATTACAATCAGGTGGTAGTGTCAAATTCAGCTACATGTAAGCGAGCAGCTCTTACCAATGCAAGTATACACGAGTCAGAAGACCCACACAAGCATGGAAGGTGAGGTGAGGTGCAGATTATGTGGCAAGGTCCCACAGAGTATGGCCCATATCTTGTCAGGATGTAGTGCGCTGGCCCCGAGCAAGTATCTCTCAAGGCACGACAGAGCGCTGAAGGTACTAGATAGATGAGAGAAGCGTACACACAATATGGCTTTTAAGGATTATTTAATATATATATACCGTAAAAACCCGCAAATAAGCCGCACCCTGAATTTAGCAGCTCAAATTTTGGAAAAAAATTTATTTGAAAGAAATCAAAAAAAATCCAAAGTCGAGTCTTGAGAAGTCTTCATCATCCACTGTTCATAGAACATAAACTCACTATTAACATTGACACGGAAATACTTCAAAGTCTTACCCACAATTTTAGCACTTTAACATGAAAATTGTTTCTACCATGAAAATTGTTTCTACTACTATAATTGATCTTTTTCTGGTATTTGACCCACTAACCAGATGTGCAGCTGCATTTTGCACTGATTCATCATTGGAGATGCTTAATTAGGTATTTAGGAAGACTAGTTAAGAGAGAGTTACAATAGTCCAGTTTGTTTGTAATAAAGGCATGGATCAGAATTTTCCATGATTATTTGTCCAGGTAAGTGCAAATCCTCCAGATGTTCCTCAAGTGCCCAAATGAAGTCTTCCAGACAGAAGTGATATGAGTCTCACAGGTGAGGGTGTCATCTAACAAAACACCAATATTACGACATGAAGCAGTTGGGGTTATACCCTCTTCGCCCACAATAATATTAGAAATGTTAGTTCATCATTCAGTTTCAAATAGTTACGAGACATCCAAACGTGAATTTCAGCGACACAAACTTCAACACATGACGTAGCTGTAATGAGCTTTTTATAAGCTATAGCTTGATGCTCTGGGGCAACAAGTCCACCTATATCTATCAATGGCGTGTGACATAAACAACAACAAGAACAATAACAATAATAATAATAATAATAATAATAATAATAATAATAATAATAATAATAATAATAATGCCTGTCACACCCCAGATTTCTACAACATTTCCAGCAAATCAATGTGGCTGATAGTCTAATCAATTTCTCCACATATTTTACACCTAAAAGAGACATTTTGCTTGTCTACCAAGTGCATCATCATCATCACCTCATTGTCAACAACGTTTTCCTCGTAAACTGATCTTCTGTACATCCTCGATGTTAATGTTTCCAGGGATTCTTTAGACACATACTTCCAAGCCCTTTTTGATAAGACTCTGATCACACTGATTTAACGAGCTTCCCACCAATTCGAAAGATGTGTTTCTTTCAGCAGGGATAGCTACATCAATCACCAAACATGTTCGGAAGTCTGTCATTTTGACTCTACTGGACTTGTCAGCTGCTTTTGATACAGTAGATCATCTTCTTCTGCACTCAAGACTATCTCCCAGATTTGGTATTTGTGACAAGGTACTGAATTCGCTGCGTTCGTATTTGTCTGACCCCATACAATTTGTTAGAATCCAAGATGTTTCCTCTGATGTCCATGACTTTCCTTACGGAGTTCCTCAGGGTTCAGTGGTTGGTCCTTTGCTTTATTCATTGCATACATCCCCTTTGGGTGACATTGCAAAATCTCATGATCTATCTCATCATTTGTAGGCTGACGATAAATTTTGCCTTTGGAAACAGCATCACAAGAGGATTTATTAGCATGTAAATCTACAGTTGAAGACTGCATTAGGGGTATTAACCTATGGATCTTAGCAAACAAACTAAAGCTAAACCGTACGAAGCCACAAATTCTGGTATTTTTGTCCTCCTATCCCCCATGTACTCTTCTAGATAGCCTTATCATTGTTTCTGATAAGGTTGACTGTTCAACTAGTGCTAAAAATATTGGGGTTACTTTCAACAATTCTCTGGCGATGGTACTGCATGTCACAGCCGTATGCAAGTATTCTTTTTTCATCTCCGCAATATTTTCAAGATTCGCAAATTGTTGTCCTATGATACATGCAAGACCCAGATTCATGCTATTATTACTTCAAGGATTGACCATTGTAATTCTCTTCTTTATGATCGGCCAAACTGTGTTTTACAGCGCTTCAGAGTGTCCTTAGGTCCTGAGGCAGCAGCTGTCAAAAGTTAACATTGACTCGCTAAGTGTAGGGAGTACGAATGTCTCATCTTCCACTGTAGTCAAGAATCTAGGATTAAGACCACAACAAAAAGGCTGTCCGATAGCCCAGGGCTAGTGGAAAAATAGTTTTGGGCTAGCACTTTCCTATCATAGGTTGCCCCATAGGCAAGCATCAATTGAACACAAGCGTTGTTTGTTGCTTTTTACCAGAAGCAAACTTCTGACATGAGTGTTTTAATTAACAGACTGTTTGAGAGAGAAAGTGAAAGAACAAAAATCTTTTCTTTTTAAGGGCCCGAACTCATCCTTGTCAATCATCTTTTTAGCTAGCCAAAGCCAATATGGCGACAATCAGGTCTGGTCATTTTTGTTTTGACCGAGCAAAACTTCCAGTTGTCGCTAGGGCAATTCTTTAAGAAGATCATTGCAGAAGACTTGTATGAGAAATAAAGCTTCGAGGCACAAAAGCACTAGCGAGTTGGCAAAAGTCCCTTCTTATGTCAAATGACAAACCTACATCACAATGAAATATTGCTATCTTGTGAACTAGCTGTCTGATAACATTGAATAACTCTTTGGGGTTGTTCCTGATTTTAGAACGATATCCTTGTCTTTATTGATAAATGTTTCAGTAGTTTATGGGCCCTTGTTATTCAGAATACTGCGACAAATTTCTTAACTTTGTAGCCCGTGTAATGGTACTTGAATAAAGTAGGTTTTTAGTTGTTGTTGGTTATTTTCAATAAGCGATCTTCAAAATTTAACAATTTTTTGAGCACGTGCAGAATGCCACACAATTTGCGTTCAATTCAAACGGGCGAGCTCCTCAGAGACTTGGGCTAGTAAGATGAAATTACAGCTTGCCCGAAAGCTGATGCTTGGAATTTCGTCTCATCCTGTGGGAGTCAATGGTTTAAAGGGATGTAGAGGTTGCTAATGCTAGAATTCTTCTTTTTTCTTTATCGCTTATCTCTTCTTCCAACCTCCTCATCTGTCAGCTGTGCACCTTGGACCAACCAACAGAGCTCTCCTTAGTTAACATTACTTAGTGTCCTTAGTTAGGCATTTTTCATCATTCTGATTCAATGAGTCACTCGTTACAAATGCCACGCATCTCTGGTGCTCTGGCTCAGAGTTCTCTCGCATGTGGGATAGAATAGGTTCTGTTATTTTGTTTTAAATTTAGTCCATTTCCACTTCAAACAGCCATCCATTACCTCAAACTCACCAAGTTGTTCTCAAAAGGCAAGCATGCATTTCCGAGAGCCTCTTTTAACTGGTGTCAGGCCCATGAGATAGCATTCAAAGACAATCTTGTTCAACCAGTTTTCCAATTCTCTTCTTGCAGTATTTGGATTATAACCCGGTTCTCGCTGCAATTTCCCAGAAACAGTGCTGGGTAAGGCACTCTGACACTGTGTTCACTGTTTTCTGAGGGTCGTTCTCTATCAGGGTTGATGCCCTTAGCCTTCCGCTTAAAAATCTATAATCCTCGCCAAAAATCCTTGAAACACCCCTTTCCCCTGGACAGTGTTGAGATGATATTTTACCGTTTGACTGGCTAAAACAACATTGAAGAAGGGAGGGGGGCGAAAATGGTGTGAGAAGTGTTTCAAGATTTTATTATTATTATTATTATTATTATTATTGGTAGTTACACAATTAATGTACAAATGCATTAATTAAACAGCCAGATTTTCCAATGATGAAGTTTACCTTGGTTACAGTGCGGCCATTCTTGGAAAACAACAGGATCATTGAGCATATTTGCCACAACAGAGGCTGCCATAGTGCTTGCAAAAGACATCCACTCACATCCACGTGACAGCTGGGTTTGATTAACAAAACTTGCTACACCTTTTACTAACACCCACTCAACTTTTTCATCATAGGCTGCAGCAAAAACACCTGAAGATGGATGAAAGACATTTTTAGGGAAAGGTCTTCAAGCAACACTCTGTTGAGTCACATCTCCAAGTCAATCATTGAAACAGCAGCTTCAAGTTAACTAAGTATTATTCTTTCTGGCTTTAAGTTTTTTAAAAGATGGTTGTGACAATTAACTTGCACTTCACAGCCATTCTATTCTCCTCATATGTTACAACCAAGTTTTTTAGATTCAAATGTTCCTCAGACAAAGTGACAATTTCTTCCATTCTATCAACACAGTATTACGTCTTGATTACCCCAACACAGTGAAATGAACGTAAATCAACCTTGGAGATAATCAATTTCAATGGAAGCTGTCTTATTGATGCCCTAAAATAATTTTGGTTACAAGTCTTTTATACACCTTTCTTACGTGAAAAAAAAGTTCAGCGAACACATCGCTTAGCTTAGTATTTCCTTGGAAAGCTTAAAGTTTCATTCACAAAAAATGAAGTAACAGAATTTAATAACTTTAGGATTTTCCCAGATTTGTCTAATACAAATTGGTTAAGGGTTTAATTCCATTCATTGTTAAAACTAAATGTATTACCTTCCCCTTCTGTCTCAACAGCGATTGCTTCTGGATATTGAAAATGAAGGTCATCCCATCCACACTTCACTGCCTGGCTCAAAATATCACCATCACAGTGTACTTTGACTTCCAATTCATCTCGATTTTCCAAAGGAGCGATCCACCCACAATGTGCATCCCTAACAAGATTGCCAAGATGTCGACTCACAGGAGTTTTGAATCCAGCTGGTGTTGTCAACTTGGAAGATACAACTACATCTCCTAGTTTGATTTTATCTGAGCTTAAACCACTGCAAGTTCCCACTGAAAACACAGCCTTAGGCCTCAATGTCCTGACGGCATTCTTTACCGCTGTTAATGATCCCCCTGGGACTGCGGCACCTTTGGAACATTTCATTAATGCAACTTTAAGCTTCTTTTGATCACCAGCATTACCAGTGTATCCAAAATAGATCGGGCCAACTTCTTTGTCGTAACTTTTGAAAGGTTGATCCAGAAATGAGAAACAACTCAAGAACTCACAATCCTCCACAGTCAGCAGCAAAACATCAATCGGCAGGTCAGCACATCTCCAGGGCTTGCTGGTGTTTGGAAGATCATTCAGTTTTGGGAGCTTGACACTGAGCTGTGGGGGCATGCCATAACAGTCTTCCGGAACGGCCAAACAAAGTTTCCTTTTCTTTCCAACTAAGATTTAAAAAACGAAGCAAAATCATTTATTGTCTTGACTAGTTTAGCTAAATAGTAGGGGAGGGGAAGGGAGATGTTCACTTATGTTTGCAGTAATTTAATGATGGTTTGTGTGTGGAATTGAAGGGAGATTTTAATAGGTCTTGAGCAGGGACAGTACAAAACGTGGATCCCCAAACTGGACTCCCATCTGGTCCCCACTCAAGAAGAGAAAGAAAATGGTAGTTTGAGGATGAGAGTATGTACTGCTTGAGATGATTTTAATAAGCACCAAGTACTATGATTCATGTGGCTGATTGAAACTATATACTTTGCCCTCGAGTAGACTCCAAATCATAAGTGCAATATGTTTGATTTGAAAAGGTAAGTTGTGGTAAAAATAACTATGCGTTGTTCCTGAGGTAATGAAACAAGGTAAATAATTCCTGTTGGGCAGGGTTGGTGTCTGGATGGGAGACCATCATGCTACATGTATACAACATGTGAGTTCCTTTGGTAGACACCATATGCCTATTTTTCAATCAGAATACTCATATTTAACGGAATCTTGACCATTCATCACAGTAGTTCAGTCTGGAAGCTTTTCCTATTTGTATTTCACGAAGCTGCGATGAAGTTTATAAAATGGATAAAAGAAGCATCAAAGAAGTGAAAATTAACTAGAAGACTAAAACCAGGGCAAGCTGCAAGCTTCTGTTTTAATTCCCTGCTAGCAGAGGTCTCTTCTCTTTTTGCCTTGCGTCAGCCCAGAGAGAACAAAAGAAAAGAGACCTCTGCTAGCATCTTCTGTATAACAAGATCTTACGTTAAACCTGCTGTGCTGGAGCGGATTGACCCCCAACAATTTGGGGCTGTACCTAAATCTTCTACTACGCATGCGCTTATTAGAATGTTGCACTCTTGGTTGGAATCGACTGACGGAAATGGGGCTACTACGAGAGCGGTACTATTTGACTTTCGCAAAGCCTTTGACTTAATTGATCACCAAGTCCTAGCCCCAAAGCTCTCCTCGTATGATATTCCGGAGTCGATCATGTGCTGGATCTTGGATTTCCTAACGAATAGAAGGCAAAGGGTGAAACTGAGTTGTGATTGTGTATCTGAATGGCGTTCTGTACCAGCAGGTGTTCCTCAGGGGACTAAACTCGGTCCCTGGTTATTTCTGATTATGATCAATGACCTGAGTGTGGCAAATACGAACATCTGGAAGTATGTAGATGATACTACCCTCGCTGAGTGTGTGGAAAAGAACGGAACCAGCTCGATGCAGTCGCGCGTTGATGAATTTGTTACAAAGTCACGTGCTGATGGTTTCCAGTTGAATGAATCGAAGTGCAAGGAACTTAGAATATCATTCACAAAGTCAGAGACTATTTTAGAGCCTATTACTATCAATAATACGAACATTGAGATTGTTCCATCTGCTAAATTACTAGGTGTTATGATATCGAATGATTTGAAGTGGAATGTGCACGTAGAAATGATATGTAAGAAAGTCGCAACGCGTCTCTACTTTCTTAGGCAATTAAAGCGTGCGAAAGTGCCAACTAATGACCTTTTGAGCTTCTACACCACTTGCATACGGCCAGTTGCAGAGTATGCATGTTCAGTCTTTCATACCGCTCTACCGCAATATCTCTCCGATCAGTTAGAGCGCCTGCAGAAGCGAGCACTACGCATAATAAGCAATAACGAGTTATCTTATCGACAAGCTTTAGAAGTTTTTAGCATACCTACCTTGTATGCCAGGAGAGAGGCGATTGGTAACTCAATGTTTCAAGACATATGTAATAACAATAATCACAAGCTTCATTCACTCCTTCCGCCACCTTACACTGGCACTTTGCGTACACGGAAAAATCGCAAGTTCCAAGGCCCGCGTTTTAAAACCAATTCGTTTCAGAGACAGTTTTATTGTAAGCCATTTCCGATAACATGCCCTTTTGCAACTCATATATATTAAATGATATGATTTTGAAAAATTTTAGCTGTATCTTAATTGTAATTTAGTGTTTACATAATAATAGCTTTAGTACTGTTAAATTCTTATCAAATAACTTTCTTAATTTATCATTTTATAATTTATAGTTACAATTAATTAACGTTGTACATTTGTAAAAATTACCGTAATTCAGCCCTCGGGCTGCAAGGGTAATTTTAATAAAACTATCTATCTATCTTACAGCACATCTTCACTTCTGCATTAACACATAACCACAATTCCTTTCACCTTTGACCACCATCCCCTGCCTTTCAAGAAAAATGTGTTCTTCATCCGATTAGAAAGCTGCCTTGTTCGTTTGCTTCAGGCTCACTTACTGCAGCAGCAAAAATTAGGAATAGTTGACACTGCAGCTGCCCCCGCTGTTAAGTATAGCTGTATGCGAGACCAGGGCACAGGTAAAGGAATGACCGTTTACAATTGGAGCAGCTTCAAGTTTTGCAGGGAAGTGATGTTGAAGCGGTGAGATTACAAATCAATACTGAATATGAAAAGGGCGTTGTGAGTAGACGGTTTGATCATGGCGGACACGTCGGTGTACCAGTCAAAACAGATACGAAAGGAAACGCAAGGTCAATTTCTATGGCAAATTGTGGCCACTGTTTTTTAAAAATGTAACATTCTGCAAGGGATGAAGTTTGTTAGTCTTAAATAACGTAATGAATAACCACTGATGTTGTACGGTTTAGTGGCAATGCTTTATTTCAATGTGCTTGATCTGGATTATAGAAGCGCAGATATAGGATAAAATGACCAAATGAATAGTAAGAAACAAGAAGTGTTAACATCTGACCAAATGAAGGAAATCAAATGGATGAGTGGTGTTGTCTTGCTTTCTCATTTTGCATTGTGTATGACTTTCCCATTCGTCGCTCATTCCAGTTATTTTAAGATGTTTGCTGGATAACCATCTCAAAATGGATACTCAAATTAACAAGACATGCAAATCTGCCTTCTTTCATCTACGTAATAATTTACATGTATCAGAAGAATCAGGAAGTTTCTCAGTTTCAATAATACTAACTTCAGTTAATGCCTTTGTTACTTTCCGTTTGGACTCACTCTGGCTACTGTAACAGAACTCTTTAAGGCCTGCCTGCTACTGAACTGCAGACACCCCAGCGAGTTCAAAACACTGCCGCCAGGCTCATTTGTAAGATACATTGTAAGTCGTTTTGATCACATTTCACCAATTTTAAAAAGATTCCACTGAGGCTACGTATCAAATACCGCATCGAGTTTAAGATCCTATCTATTACCTACAAAGTTATCCATGGACTTGCACCAGCGTGCACATGAGGACCTGGCAACACTCCATCTTAAAGTGCAAAATGAACTTGACAATGCAGTTCACTGGTACAAGATAAACGGATTGCAAGCTAATCCTGAAAAATTTCAAGTAATGATCCTTGGAGAAACTAGCCATAAAATTAATACAATTTTAAAGTACATGTAGGTGATATTGAAATTAAGAAAAAAGATCAAATTAACTTATTAGGGGTTAACTTAGACAGCAAATTAACGTTTAGTAAACATGTTTCTGACATCTATGATCGTGTTAACAACCAGCTTAAGGTTATTAAGTAATACTAAAACTAGGTTGTATAAAGCTTTCACCATGCCATATTTTCTATATTGTAGTAATGTATGGCACTTTTGCAGAGCCGGAAACGCGTGAAAATTAGAATTGCAATACAAGCAGGCTCTACGTCTTATTTTTGATGACAATAACAACACATACGAAAACAATTTGAATATGACAACTTTACAAACAAGAAGAATACAAGACATGCTTATAATGGTCTATAAAGCACTTCATGCTTTAACACCTGCGTATATCACATCTTTACTTATTCCGAGACGCAATACCCAAGGGCTTAGAGGTATAAATAAGTTGTACCAACCTCGTGTGAACACTACAAACTATGGCAAAAACTCATTTAAATTCACTGCTACTAAATACTGGAATATCTTAACTCATAAACTTAGAACCGCGCCCAGCGTAACTATTTTAGGAACAATATCAAGTCATATATATTTTAGTTTTTATTATATCTTATCTCATTGTACATTCTTTTAGTTTTATCATACTATTATAATCTAAGCTATTGTAATTTAATATCATAGTTACTGTGTAATTTGCATTGTTATTTTAGATTACATTCGGAGATACTAGCATATTTCTTTGCTACTCTAAAAAAAATCCGAATCGAAATAAAGTTATGTATATGTTGTAGTACAATTTGTTCCTTTGGTACAATTTTTTCTGAACTGGTACAGAATATATTGAACTGGTACAAAATATATTGAACTGGTACAATTTTAATTGTACTGGTTTATTTTTATCAACTGTCTAAAAAAGGGATTTTCCTTTTTTTGGGGTGTAGTTTTTAAGGGGTCTAAAAAAGAATATGTTATTTCTTTCTTTTCTTCTACTTTCCTACCCCTCCCTCATCTTCCCCATCACCTCTATCCACCCCCCTTTCTTTCACAGTTCTATCCCCCCTTATTTTGCAGGTGGCCCGCCTCCTTGCATACCCTTATGCCCAATCCCTCTATGACAGACTTTACACAGTATACTCAAGACTTTCTTTTTTACTCACCCGAACTTGAACTTGAACTCTGGATCTGTTGTCCACTCTCTTATCCACTTGACCACACAAGCAGATCATGCAAACTTACCATGATAATTTATAATTAAATGTTTTAATATTCATCCCAGGCCACTCTCTGTCCAAATATTTTATTATTCATCCCA
>NC_090895.1:44581333-44588833 GCF_036669925.1 Montipora capricornis | reverse complement strand
CAGGAAGCCCTGTGAATGAGGGCATTGCAAAAATTGTCTTAAGCCTGTTGAAAGACAAAATTCCTGAGGAAAAAACACAGACAAGGATCAATAAACATCCTCGACCTGAGAACTTGGAAGAGCTGCGCACGCCACGAATGAAGCCGTTACTATGGAAACAGTTGCCAGCAAATGTTTGCACCCAAGATTCTAAGTCACAAAAAATGCAGAATGCTTTAGTAGCCTCAATGGTGGCCACTATCGAAGCAACAGATAGAGTGCTCCAGACTCATTCTCGTCACCAGAGCCTCGGATCAACCCAAGGCTCTGGGAAACTCTATGTAGTAGAGCATGCGCCGTAGGGTTCCTATAGCCAAAAATTGGCTATTTGAACCTTACGGCGCCTGCTCACTCCTCGTGCCAACACGAATGCACCAATTAGAGACGCTGTTCATTGTTCTTCTCGAAAACCAATGGGAAGACACTTTGTTTCAGGGTTCCCCAGAGCTCTTCTCTCCCTCAGTCAAGAGAAGAGCTCTGGGGTCGAGATTGGCTCCAGACTAAGAGGTAATCACCTTTCTCACAGATGCCACTGCTTTGGCCCTGCAGTGTTTTCACAATACTAACAACACTCGCCGACTAGCAATGAAGAAAGACGTTCACAAGAATTATGTTCCCTTGTGTTACTGTAGTGCATCCACAGTATATTTGTTTGGTGACCTGTCAAAACTGACCAAAGATATTTCCGAAACAAACAAGCAAGTAACAAGCTGTGTTGTGCGTCCACAGAATATTTGTTTGGTGACCTGTCAAAACTGACCAAAGATATTTCCGAAACAAAGAAGCTCACCAAGAAAGTTCGACCCCCGCAACGCAGCACTGCACAGCAGGAATTCTGGGTTGAATGGACACTGGTTTCATCAAAATACTCAGGGGTTTGAAGGAAATCGTAGATTTCACGCATATCAATGGCAAAGGAATGATTTTTTTGTACAAAGGCTGCCCTCAAAAATCGAGGATAAAGAGAAAGGGGAAATCAAAACAAGCTTAGCTCCAACAAGACCCTCATCAGAAAAGGTATGAACATCATTGAGGATTAACCCTGTTAATGATGTCCATTTATTACTTGCTACTCAAGATCCATTTAAAGTAGGTCAAATCAGGTTACTTTCACATCAATGGGGAGAAATTCCACATGATCCCTCAATACTGCAGTTTGTTAAAGGGACAACAATAGGCCTTTTGCAGCTAGCGATCACATGGTACAAAATCCGCCATGCTGGAGGGAAAGCTCATTATTATTCTCCCACTGGGACATTACAACAAAGGCAAGTCAAGGTTGACTGGTTCAGATCTCTTTGTTTTAATGTCCCAGTGGGAGAATAATAATGAGCTTGCCCTCCAGCATGGCGGATTTTGTACCCACTCTTGGTCAAATGTTTGATACACAACTGTGCAATACGACACCTAAGCCAAATATGGCAGAATCATGCCAATGCAATAGCGCATTTTCAACCAATCCCTAGAGACACTAATAATAATAGAGAAATGTACCACTTCTGGTGGACGAGCAAAAGAAGCTAATGAGAGATCTTTTGTTTTCGTCCAGCAATACAGTGGCAATGACGTCACGAGAAAACCTCCTATTGCGTAAATGAAATCGATTTCTATACAGAAATAGAGGAATTGAAAAGCCACCTAAAGACAAAAAATTGTTATTTAGAAGTTGATTTTACAACAAGGCCATCCAAACATTTCTTGAATGAAAAAACAGAGAAGCAACTCTGCCTTTCAGGACACAACCATCAATATACATGTACCATATTTACCCGAGTATAAGTCGATCCCGTGTGTAAGTCGACCCCCCATTTTTGATGGCAAAAAAGCAATTTCTTAATTTCTTTGTTAAATGTTACTGGGACACTAATCTTGTATTCTTTGATTTCTGGAAATGTGGATACTCAAAAGAATCAGGTCCTCAAGCACTTAATAGTTTTGTGGTTCAGCAGTTGTTGTATATGCGGGCATTTTGTCCTTGAGTTTTGAAAAAGTTCTCAGAAAATCGAACATGTAAACCTCACATCACAGAAGCAGGAGTCAATCTTTGAAATTAACTTGCGACCGATGCAAAAATGTGCAAGGTTTAATTGGTCCGTGATTTATGATTTCTCATGTGACAAACAAAACAAAACTCATAAACCAAACAATACGAAGTTTGCAAAAGCATTTAATCAGCCAGGTTTGTATAAAGAATAAAAAACAATCATTACCAACCAGCATTTTCACACAACACGAGTGACGATGCTTGCATGCAAACATGAGGTATATTGTGCCAGGTTACTTAGTCGTTGAACGATCAAGTTTATTTGAAGAAACAGAAATGCCTTTTAGAGCTTTCCGCCTTTGGAAAATGGAAGTTTCCAGTGTCTATTTCATATTTGTGCTTGTGAGTATCTTCAACATTTAGAGTTGGTCAAATCCTTTTTCATTTCAACTGGAATTGCTTACATTCATTTTGAAGTCTTCTGTCATTCGTTTTGAAGTCTTTTGTCGGGTTTTGTCCCCTGCGTTCGTTCTGCCCAAGACAACATTATGTTAATTTTGAATAAATTACTTAGCTGGAACTTGGTTCAAAATCTTTGACCCGAGTGTAAGTCGAGGGCGATTTTTAGAGCTTCGTTTGAGGCCATGAAAGGTCGACTTATACACGGGTAAATACGGTAAGTCAAATCAATTATTAACAAAATGGAACAACAGATGATAACGCGAAGGAGATGGGTTTACAGTGATGGCAAACTCTTCACAGGAAACAACAAGAAAGTAGTTCCAAAATGGGAACTGTTTCAAGTCTCGTCCTAAGCACACAGTCGAATTTCTCACAGAGAACTACAAATTATGGAAAAGTGGCTTCAAGAAATTATGCAGAAATCAGCCAGAAAGTTGTCAACACATCCATTCCATGCACAGAAAATGCCCAACAACCAATGGTAGCTCCAACATTCCTCTCTTTGATAGAGATCCACCTGATGGTAAAATGTCCTTGTACCACAACATGCTTTTAGGAAAAGTAACTGATATGAGATCGAAAACCATTATGGTCAAATAGTAACCATGTTTGGAGAAGTCCAATGACTTACATTGCAGTGCCACTAATCTTACTTTAGATTATTTCAAGAAATTTCCTTTACATTCAGCTTGTAAACAGGCCATCCTGAAAAATGAGTAATTCCCTTTCAAGATAAATTGTAGATCATTATTAATTTTCACATTAACAGAAAAATAATACCATTGCTACATTTGATGGTAATGTGGTTCCTTTCCAGTTGTATACTGCTCTATAAAATTTTAATTAAAAATCTGAGACAAATGTTTATGAATCTGTATTATACAAGTTATATTGCCAAAGGAATGATTAAAGAATATGACAGTTTATCATTATTAAAAGTAGTCCTACTTGTGAAAGACAGAAAAGGGTTTAGATCTAACGAAGGACTAACACTCGAAACGTCAGCTTCCAAATTTCTTTACAGTCGTCAATTTAAATTTTCAACTCAGTTGATAAACCCATTTCTTTATTTTACTTCCCCACTGACACAGCTCCACAGCTTCTTTACAAACTAAACCCCTTTGTCCTACATGTGAAAGAGTGCTTTCCTTCCACCAACTACGAACCGATATTCTTAACCCAAAGACCACAACAACAGTTGTTTTAGACCAAACACTACAAATAAGTGATTACTCCAATCACTAGAATGCACGCCAATCTCTTACCTAGAATGCGTCTGACAATTGCAGACCGCAGACTAACCCTACCTTGCAGTAAAAGCTAACAGTTTTAATTTAAAATGTGTGCTTAGACTTAAATACTGCTACTCAGCGCTATTTGAAATGGGTGCTTTATAGGCTTAAATACTCTTTATCAGTGCTATTTGTAGGAAGTCTGCACTTGTCATACACCTCCTGATGCTAACCGTTTTAAGTAAGTGCGTAAACCTAATTGAGAGCTTAACCCAAATCAATCAGCTGAGCATTTAACTCCAAATGCTAACAATTATTGTTCACATGCAATAAATAGTTATTGTACACTGTATTTGATAGCATCAGAGACAACAATCTAGAAAGATATCCAATATGTTAAATATAATGGGCAGCCTTCTAAAAAAATTATATTTAGCATTTTTACCTGATTTGCATTTATTTGTTTGGTAAATTACATTTTATACCAATTGCAGTGACTAACACTTTGAGAGAGACATCCTGTTGCTTAATTTCACAGATTTCAAAATCTTGATCTTTTTCTTCGGAAAACTGTAGTAAGCCACCTTAATTGGTAACTAAAGGCTTTAAACACTTTTTCATTCCACAAATTGCAGTGTAAAGGCATTTTTTAATACTGCTTTCAAAGGACCACATTTTGATGTGTCAAGGACTGATTTTGTTTTTGTATTCCTTTAGATGAAAGGACATTGATGAGATAATGTGACAATACTTACCACTAGAAGAGGGAACAGAATCTTCGGCATTTCCATGTGCTGCAAAAAAGGTTCACAAAAGAACTAACAGTTATGGTATGCTGCCTCCGCAAACCCAAGATTATATGTCGTGGGTAAAAAATTAACAAAGGTGGCCTTTCAAATTACATGTACCTGATATTGGTAGCATACCTGCATCGGATAAACCAGGGTCTTGACTTGCACTGTAAATCAAAAAAATTTAACATAAACTGCAGTCACCACCTGTCATCTCATTGTTTTAGTTTCGACAGTTACTGTACATGTAATTCTAGGAATCTGTGCAACTCGTTATTTGCACCAATTTGCATTATTGGCCAAGGGAAGTAAAGTTGATAATTATAATTATTTCAAATCAGCCACTTTATATATTAATTTTTCCTTCTTTGAAAGGTAAAAGTACTTTTGTCTCTTGAATTCTCTAACTCAATGTAACCCTAAATGCCAATATTATTGTTCTGTAATTATAATGATTATTTTGTGGTTCAAGTCTCTTATTGGTTTAAAATAAAGTTTTAAACTTGTTGCTAGGGATAAAAGGACTTCCAAATGTACCTTTTTTCATTCTCCGCCTGTCCAAAATCTTTTGACAACAATGACTTTTACTTACTTGTCTGTCGACATACTTGGAGGTTGCCGGCGTGTCCACGACTGCCTCATCCCTTGTGGTCCACGCAGCCTGAAAGTACATTTTACAGAATTTAGAGAAGTAAAGAAAATTGGTGAATACTAAGTCCAGTAAACTTGGGTGACATAAGCAGACAGAAAAATTATGTAGCTTATTGAAATTTATGTACACCTCCTCTTGTCCCTTAACTTCAGCAATCTTTCTTTTCACCTTTTGCCAAATTTTACTCAGTGTAACACAAGATGATGCCACTAAAATTTAAAAAACAATACAATCCAATACAATACAATGTTCTTTATTTTGAGAGCT
The DNA here is from genome assembly GCF_036669925.1 of Montipora capricornis. Lineage (NCBI taxonomy): Eukaryota > Metazoa > Cnidaria > Anthozoa > Scleractinia > Acroporidae > Montipora > Montipora capricornis. Next base: position 44,583,406 of record NC_090895.1, on the reverse strand, counting down.
TAATACATGATTAACCCAGTAAAGAGTTTTCTAACACATGGCCCTCTGTAATAATACCACAGAAGACAGACCACAACACCGGGAACTACATGCCCTACTAAAATTTAAAAAACCTGTACACAGTGGTTTTAAACATGTACCTGATACTAGCACAGGATCCCATTGTCTCTTTAAGCCTCTGTGACTGCCTCAAGCCTCCACTAGGCTCAGGCGGGCCACTCCTTCTCCAACTTCGTGTTGGTATACGAGGGTTACCAGAAGTGGACTGGCTTGATTCTTAAGTCTTATCCGACAGTGAGGTCGATGACGCAGACCGCCTTCTGCGAGAGGAAGACTTGAACATGGATGTAGAGTTACCAGTGACTACTGAGCTGGTGAGACGAGTTGATGAAGGTCTGGGAGGCAGAGAAGCCCCTACAGATAATGATGAAGAGGAAGGTTCAGCCGAGTTTGGCCCAACAGATGTTGCAGCAAATGCCTTTTCCAGGCAAACTGATTGGCTACATGTACTTATACAGACAAAGGAAAAACAAGTTTAAAAAGTAATTTATCCCTTCCACCCCTGAAGTGGCCCCTACTAATGGGCAAAATCATCTGGCATTAGACAGAGCAAGATATACATGTAGCAAGGCTAAAGGGACGCAAAATAGAAGATAAGTGACCCATCAAAAGCACTGCGCATTGACGAATAAAAGTCAATGCATTTGTCAAAAAAACCAACACATTTGCAAACTAGTTTCTTTTCAATGTGTTTGACCTTTATTACCCATCTTGGCATAATTCTTTGAATAATTATGGTGTTGCTGGTGTGTAGAATTGCAACAAAGCCAACTGCAATTTTAGTGAGACAAATAGACAATGCATGATATCAATCAGTACAATCTTACCGCAGTGGAGTCATGAAAGACATCTTCAGGAATGAGCAAAAAATGTGTGTTTAATCAGCTAGCAGTAATCATAGATTAACAGCTTATTGAGGGTCTGAAAGTTTTTTTTTTTTTTTTTTCAGAACATACCGAAAACTAAAAACAATCCTTTTGTTAGGGCAAAGGGTTTCTGAAGCAGTGAAATGTTTCAATAAGCAAACAAGTTGAAGAGAACTTGTGTCAAGTTGTTGATAATGCATATGCATCAATCGTTTTTGACAATTTTGGCAAGGAACTACCACGAAACAGTTTCTCATTATAAAACTCTGAAATGACAATTGAGCAATTTTGTTTGTTTAGTAGTGAAAAATACTTTTAGACCAAGATTGTTGGTATGTGTTTCTCAGTGAACTATGATAGCTAATTCATGATAGCTTGCATTTGATTAGAGCGGTAAGATACTGCTGAAGCAGCAATTGTGTGTGCTTTTCTCTCCCACCCACTGCACTTGCGTAAATAACCTCTGCAATGAAGTCCATTTTAAAACAACTTTTATTGAAGACTGTTCTTACATGTTCATCATTAATACATCATCATTAAAATTAACAGAAGCGGATTTTTACATTCCTGCAATGCATCCTATATCTTAATGGATGCACGCATAGTTTACACTACGGGGAAAGCTACATGTATTGATTGCCACTCTACAGTCCCTCCACTGACAGTTTCTTCCACTAGGTGGAGTAGGGTAACACTTACAGTACTATGCAAAAGTAAGTTGACAGTCCCTCGAAGCTCGATCCCCAAAACTCCATCCTTGACTCTTGAAACTTTGCGAATCGAGGCTGGAGTCAAGTTTTGAAACTTTAGATGGCTTTCGAGAAATTCTCAAGACTCTTGAGTGGAGAAAACAAAGGAGTTTTCACTTGATTAATTTTTCACACATCTCTTGAGGTCTTGATCTTTTATGGGCTTTATCTTACTGTAGGTTTCCATCAATTTTCACGTTCGTCAGAAACTCTGGCAAGGCATGTAAATTTCTTCGTTCAATTCCTTTTGAATTATTTCATATACTTTTGAAAAAAATGTGTTTACCTTGCACTGTAAGTTTCATGACATCGATCTTTCGCTATGTGCCTACGTTGTTGATTTCAACTTGAATATCTAATTAGCACTGTGCCGTGTATGGCAGTGGGGTACGCTCACT
>NC_090895.1:44568833-44576333 GCF_036669925.1 Montipora capricornis | reverse complement strand
ATCTCTTTAAATTCTTCATTCCGGTATACCAGCTCCTGGTATACCCTCTGATTGGTCAATTTTGACAGTTTACATCAACACTTTCGTCATCATTTTGATTCACGCGCGGAGCACGAGAGAAAGAGGTCAACTCTGTCGCCGAGTTTCTTAAAGTATTCCCAAACGTACAAGCCCTCAGATTCGAGCAAAAGTTGTGTCTGTTCAACTTTAATAAGTCGAAAAAACGATCCGTTTGCAATGCTTCCAACTGGTTTTGGTAAAAGCATAAATTTTCAGTTACTGCCGCGCGTTGCGAAAGCGCTTCATTGTTGTGGTACGACATCTCTCCACACCGCTTACAATATAGCATCACCGGGTACGATATATAGTTCGCATTTGACACAACTATTATGTCTCCTGCACGCCACAATTGTTAGCATTCAACGGCGCTCTCTGAAAACTCTGACGAACGAGAAAAATACAATATTTTGTTACTCTTTCTTATGCAAATACTTGGCTGCGTATTCGAATTCACCAGCTAGGGTCAATTAAATTTCTGCCTTCATCGCCTTCGAAAAAATGAGAGCAAAAAGAAAAAACCCAAAAAATTTGCCGAAAACAGGCTTGTATTTCCGTTGTATGTCTTAAAGTTTTAAAAGATCAAGCGATTTTCAGGAAGCGAAGGTGATGGCTACGTGTCTGTATACTGCTAATGCAATTGAAGCCATCCACATGAAATATCAATCTTTCACATTCATTATCGGTTGTCCTGATGCACCAGAGCTGAAGTTTGTTGATGAGACCATCATATCATCTAGGCCAGAAACTTCAATGGTCGGGTTTCTGTTTTCCTTGGAAAAGTCAACAGAGCGTCGGGAACTCGCAGCTTTCAAACTGGTCGTGTCTTTTGGTCGAATTTGCTAAATCTCCCGTCGGTGATTTCCTTGACACTCGTTTCCCGGTTGCTTTGACAATACCTTCGTTTGCTTGTAAAGTTATTTTCCTAAAAGTGCCTTAAATTCTGGCTAACGTACTCGCACAAGCGAGAATTAACGCATCACCTTTGAACAACATTAAAAGAATCGCGCTTGAACTCGCGTGGGACCACACAGTGCCGCCCTTTTTCAACACTTTGACATTGACATTTTGACATGCGAAAGGTTATTTGCAAAGTGGGCGGAATGAAGAATTTAAAGAGATGCTTACAGGCTCTCCCGCCTCGCCTCGACCCAAGCCCCCACTCGCTTTTCACACGCAGTTCTTTTCGTTTTCTCGACTATCTGAGAGCCTGGAACAGGCTACAGGGGAGTGACAGGCAAGACTTTTCCCGACACGGAAAACAAAAAAACCCACGAAATGAAACCGAGATTCCGACTGGGTTTGGCAACCCAGTAATTAACATAACAACACTGGAAATGACAGACAAGCCAAACTTGTTTTTTCTTTCGGCAACAAATGCACAATCTTGATGGCCTTACACTGTCATCGTAATGTTTGAAAATTGCTGATTTATACATGTTTACCCTCTTGCGTTTGTTGAACCGCTGCTACTGGATATCATACACATCCATGCTATACATTTCTCTGTATGTTCACATTGACTCGGCATCATCACTTCCTTCATCCTCACCACAATCATCGTCGTCATCCTCGTTTTGCTGGTTATCACACTCACTATCATCAGCACATGCGCAGCTGCATAGGTCTGCACAGAGCAGCCCAGATCTGTGACGAACACCGGCATCGGTTTGTTGAACATCTTCACTTGACAAGCTGTGTTATAGCTTCGGGGGCTGGTGCAAGGGTTGTCATCACAGGTACCCTTTCGTCATCATTCTCCACTATGCATCCGTAATCGCTTGGTGATGGAAGTAAGGAAGTCGGTACATTACCGTTGTTCTAAACCAAGAAGTGGAAACGTGCTCGCAGAATGCCTTGTTCCAAGGTAGCTTGTGTTGGAGGCAGTCTCTCGGATTCTGCTTGATGCTTTCGAAAAATGAGCCATCCGAGGTCTTTGACAGCTGTGATGTCAGTCTTTGGTTGGTATCCTGACAAAAAAACTGCTCAATTCCTCTTTTGGTTTCATCATCGGGCTGCTGCTCTTTACCAAGGTTACAGAGGGCTGTCAGAATGGAATCACTGGCTCCCTCAAACACCTTTCAGCAAGTCGCCTGGATGGCTACCCGTGTCAGCTCCTGTTAAAGCATGAAATGAAGGCAGCTCAGCCCTCTTGGCAGGTCCAAGGGCTTGTATAATAGGTTGTAACTTGATTGAATGACAATTGCTTCCTGTTCCAGTGACGAAACTAGTGTTGGCACAAAATTGTGGATAGCGTCTAATAGCTAAAACAAGTATCTGGTGAATGAATGCGAAGCTCTGTTGCACCATCAGCAGTAGCATCAAGAGCGTGAAAAATGATTTTTTTATCAGCTTCTACGCAGTCACTCCGCTGCAGATGGTTCCTGTCTTCATATGACACTTGACATTGCACTCGGTCTCATGCCACAACAACATCCTTTCTTTCAACACAGCTCTCTCCTTCACTTTGATGGCGAGGAAGGTAGTCCGTTCTACCTTGGTCTTAGCATGGGCGCTGAGCTTCTTCCGAGGAGCCTTTGCAATGTACCTAGAATCTGTGATGCGATAGTAAACAGAATCCAGAGCGCCTTGTCGTCTGGCCCGTATTGCAGTTTCAAGGGAAGAGGGAACATCATATCTATCAAATATTAGAATAATTTCTCTGGCAGCCCTGAACTTGGAGAACATCCGATTAGTTAAATGCTCTGCCAAGTATTCGCTAGTTTTGATCAATTCAGTCTTATTCATCGACTGTACTCCTGCCATACTGTCAATTATTACAACTGTGACATTTTCAGCCCTGGGGGTGCATTGATCCAGTTCCAGTTCTTGTCATGTGCAAAGAAATACTTTGTGAACAGTTCCAGTGCGACGAGGTGCAGCTTCCAGTTTCCACTTCGAACTGACCTGATGAATGCGAACATTCCATTAACATGCGCATATAGTGACGCACTACTTCAAACATAGGATTATCGTTGTTCACAGAGTCGAATTCCGACATCTTCTTCAGTGACAACTTCAAAGGAAGTAATTACCTCGACAAAACGCTGATGTGCACTCTCTGTTCTCTCTCTTGTGCCTTCTTGGCATGTGTTATAGGCCGCTCTTGATACCTGGTCAAGACTCTAACGCAGATCTGGTACATTCTGCAGAAACACTTCTAGATATAGCCTAAACAAGGCTTGTAAGGTGATCACGTGTGCTCTTTGCCCCTTCTTGTCATGCTTGCCATCAACATCCTGCTTGACAGTGGAGAGGCCATACAGTTCGGATTCTATCCAACACAAATCGACTCCACCCCACAAAGGGTGCAGGGATGGCGCGGTGGTGAGAGCACTCGCCTCACTATTTAATACTCAAACTGTCAAATATCAGCTCAAATCACCAATATTAAGGAAGCAGCCAAATTTGGCGTGATTAGAGCCATTTTCATGGAAGTTACAAGGTAATTTATGATCAACGTCGCTTCCATGCTACAATAGCTTTCCCATGTCAGAATTTGGATCCCCTTAAATTCCGTCTGAATTGAAATTGAAAGTGCTACAATTGGCTTGCCTTACTTAGAAGTAGAAAATCTGCATTTTTACAATCAAGAAAGGACGATTTACCTCCAACCAATACATTGGTAGGGCTATTTGAATCCACTTCCTCGGATTTGGTTGTCAAAAAAATTTTACAGGTGTTAATTTAAAGGTTTATATATATCAGCTCTTGAACCTGAATATATACCAAGCTCTACACTATCAATTGTTATTAATAAATATTTGTTTTGGCCGCATGATAAGAAAAATCTGTTTACAAACTAAGACATATTGTCTTCTAAGGATTATTTTCTTCATTCTCCTAACCTGTACGTTTGATAAAGGGGTTATATAGCAAACTACTTTACATAAATGGTAGAAATGCTGCCGAAAGGAAGGGAGATGTTCAATTATACTTGTGGTAATTTAACGACGGTTCATGCGTGGAATTGAAGGGAGATTTTAATAGGTCTTGAGCAGGGACGGTACAAAGAATGGAACCCTTAAATGGACCTCCTTCTGGACCCCACTCGAGAGAAGAAAGAAAACAATAGATGGTTTTCACAGTGACGTCATCAATGTCTAAAATCAAAATCGCATGGTATTTTGAATTTTTATCTAAAGGAAGTTGAAGATGATCTCGAAATAAATATTTTTTCAAGTTTCCTGTTCCGTGACGTCTTTGGTTTCGAAAATACAGCACTTTGAATTTCCGAATTGTCGCCTTGCGTGACACCATGATACAAAGCTATTTGGTTGAAAAAAAAGTCTATCCCTATGAATCTCAGAAGTTTGAGCCTTTCAAGTACATTAAGAGATGTGTTTATAAACATGCATTTTATCTCATGAGCAAAAAGTAAGCGCTTTCATTGCAAAATGAGATGTTTTCGTTGATCATTGGCCGCCATATTGGGTTAGGGTTAGGGTGACGTGACCTCGCGATATCGGTGCGACGCTCTAAACCACTGAGCTATGAAGCCGCTGACGTTGGGAGCTGGTCATTTGAGGGTTTTAATGTTGAAGCCCTGAATTTTTCAGGCTTCTCTACGCAATCGCCAAAATTGCGTTCATAACTGCGAGGATCATAGCTTTACTTGATGTTCCTTTGTATTTTTCAATTATTTGTAGTAGGTCCACTTCTAAACCCAAAGAGACCCTGGGAGCGAGGTTGCTCTAAACCTCCTTATCAAATAAAGTATGACGATGATGATGACTTCAGTCAGGGACCGCGACAGAACTGGCCGTAAAGGAGACAAAGTAACTGGTCGTAGGTGGGTAATAAATGCCATGTGAGCTGCAAAGTTTAGTCCAGTCTTTTCCATTACACACAAAGCCTCAGTGAGGGTTTGCTTGTGGTGCTTTTTTGCTCGGAATAAAGAAATGCAATTTATAATTTCGGCATGCGCGGCGCTCTGCATGGCTTTGGTTATTTTTTTCCCGCGTAACTGTCAAATTTTCACTTGCGTTTGCCGTTCGGCTGACACATGCAGCCATGAAGTTTCGCAAGAACAGGTAAGCATATGAGACATCTTTAGGCAGTCTCAGAAACAGTAGGGGCGATTCAGATGCACTGTTTTTGTTTGACCTCGCTTAACACTTTCAATGTTCAATGATGCATGACAGAAGAATTCCAGGGACAATACTCAACGCGGAAAAATGTCACGGGCACCCAATGAGAATATAGTTCAAAACCACTTAAACAGCATTGTTAAACGTATTTTAGAATTTGAACGGTAGATATAGGCATTTTTTTATCCCCTAAAAATTTTTCATCTGTTCGGATTCCCTAGCTGAAAGTCCAGTGATCCGAAAATTATAGGGACCAAAACTGACATTTTGAAGATTTCAGCCAGAAAAAACAGGCTCCCGAAAATTCTAGGTGACCTTTTTAGGGTAAAAATCCGTTAAAAATGGGCGATTATACCATGTTTTAGACGTTCGAAAATCCTAGGACAGGCAGGCAAGCAAGGAATTTCACAGCAAATGTTCCGAAAATTCTAGATCTCAAATCCTCTTCCGAACAGATATTTCCCGAAAATTGACGTTGGATGCCCCTCAAATGTCAGCTTTGTGATGATACAGGTTCTTCTAAGGCCCGTTTTAAACGTCGCATTTTACGTGTCGAATCTAATGCAAGTGAGCGAAAACAATAGATTTTTCTCATTTGCATGAGATTCGGCACATGTAAAATGCGACGTTTAAAACGGGCCTAAGTGTTGAAAGCTTAAGAAAATTATTACATCTGGATTTGATCCATTTTCAAACGTTTAAAGAACTTGTAAAGTGAATTCATAATACCGTAATGTAATATTCAATAAAAGATTTGTCTCACTGAAGAGACGACAAATGAGCAAGTATTTGCTTATAAACTAAAAATTTGTTGGTTAAAAAAATATATTTTTATAATAAATTGAAAAGATTTGAAAGGTTACTGAGCAATGAGAATCTTCTGTTCCCACAGATCGGCAAACAATCTTGTCAAGGGACACCCCAGCAGTTTTGTCGAGTCACACAGTTGTTTGATGTTTAATTGTGCGTAATTGCCTTGTACATAACCTAGCGTACAAACGAGGTTGACAGGGCCACCGATCCAACAACGGAACCTTTTCAAATGCGTTGGAAGTCTCTAAAATGGATTTCTCTATACTTCAAATGCCTGTTGGTTGATTTAGAGCCTCCCTAAAAATGTTTATCTGTTCCGAAGTTGTAGGGAGCGGCGTTTGCCCCCTCTCCCTTTCGTTTAGGATTAAATTTTAATATATCGAAAGTGGGCTAGAACGGTTTTTAGCGAATTTCTCTGGTTTTGCATTACTTCACTTAGTGATTGGTTCAAAGTTCTCGCGCCACTTTTTCAACTAGAGCGGTTTTCAAATGAGTGTAAAGTAATTACTTTGGCCAATCAAAAAGGACGGACTGGAGACAATCCAGTAAACCAATCAAAACTCGAAGTAATTACACAGAGCCGACACAAAGCGCGGGAAAATGCGCAAGCGCGAGCCACGATTGGTTTTGGTTTCACTTCTGATTGGTTGAAAAAGTGGCGTGAGAACTTTGAACCAATCACTAAGTGAAGTAATGCAAAACCAAAGTAATTCGCTAATTACTTTCGACACTCAATTGAAAACTGCTCTAATCAGAAGTGAAATCAAAACCAATCGTGGCTCGCGCGTGCACATTTTCCCGCGTTTTGTGTCGGCTACGTGTAATTACTTCGAGTTTTGATTGGTTTACTGGATTGTCTCCGTCCTTTTTGATTGGTCAAAGTAATTACTTTGGTTTTGGTTTTACGACACTCGATTGAAACTCGCTTTATTATGTATGAACTTTAACTATCTTTGGCTCAATATGGTCAGCGATACTTAATACTTTGTAAGTACGGGTTTTTAGAACCAATAAACTTGTAAATAAACTTGTGAGGCAATTGACAATCTCTCCTTTAAAGACTGGAAGCTCTGGTTTCGCGCGCTCTATCTCATATGACTCATACCAATAACTCATAGAATTATATTCAAACTTCACCTTACAGGTAAGCCACTTTTAATTTTTTTTTTTAATTTTGCAGCGTATTAAACTTTGGCAAAAGGTAACGATCTTACATGTATGTCCAAATTATCCCGATATTCTCATCCCAAATTAAGAGAATGGTCACTCGAAGGTACCATTTAATTGTTCGTTTTGGTTACACAGTGGTAGACCAGGTAACCACAGCACAAATAAGGCCTGTAGCTAGAGAAGATATCTTTTTACAAATATTCGTTTGGTTATTCAAATGTGCCAATTAACCACTGGAACTAAAAAATTCCGATTTTTTCGACGGCCAATAAAGCTCTGGTTGGCACATTGATAACATCATAAGTGACGTCAACGACATCTTCGCTATACGTGTGTACTAGATTATGTTACCTTTCATATTGAATTGTGG
>NC_090895.1:44561333-44563833 GCF_036669925.1 Montipora capricornis | reverse complement strand
AACCGATGATCTGTATTGGAAAATATCCAAGCTCGATACAAGCGAATAAGGTATATACCTCTTCACTGAATTAACTATGTGTTTCCTTTAATAAACAAAAGTACAAAATGTATTATTTCAATTTGAAGGCTTCTGTCCAAATTTTAATACGCTTGCTCAGTTCCTTGCCAACAAAAAAGGAAACAATGAAACACCACGGACGTAAACCTCACTAGTATATTCTTTCGGGAAATATAAACGAAATCAGAGAAGAGGAAGGTATAACTAGAGGCAGTCGTAGATTAAAGGGGTGCGTTTGAGTTAATACATGGTATGCCTAATGCCCGCGGCCGCACTAGAGCTATCAGTTTAGCAACGTTTCGCTCGTGACTGTTGGCGTAAGCAAGTTCCCGTAGTGTGCGGTGGCGTTTTGAGCGCTAAAGCTAACGGTAATAAGAGCAAAAAAACGTCCAACTTGTCGCGCAACATTGCTGCAAAGCTTGTCGAAGAGCGATGTTGCGCGTTTTACACCCCGAGCAAAACTTGTCTCGCAACAAAAAATGTGTTGCAAGTTGCTGCAGCCTTTTGCAGAAAGTAGAACGGAACCTCTACTTTCTGCAACACGCCGCAGCAACTTGCAAGGCACTTTTTTTGTTGTTGCGAGACGTGTCAGTGTGCTTGGGATGTAAAACTGCTGCGCAACATCGCTGTTCGACTAGTTTCGCAGCAATGTTGCGAGACAACTTGGACGTTTTTGTTGCTCGTATTAATGAATAAATGAAAGTGTCTTTATTGAAATAAATCGGTGCAGCAAACGTGCACAACTAACATATACAATATAAAAAGACTTACAACTTTGAGAAGTAAGTATAAATATCAAGGCTAAAAAGACATTTATTTATAAACGCTCTCTTGAAACGTTGTCTTGACTCTGGGTAGAATATGTTCATGCTCACGTTCACGTAGAGCTCTATTGGGTTTATCTGGAAGAATTTCATGACGGATGTGATTTCCTTTTAAAGTTATTTTCCTGAATAGTTCACTGTCTCTTTTGTCAAGGATGAATGACATGGGTGTGGCATCACAAACGTAACCAAATCTCGCTGCTCGTCTGATGAAGGTCTTTCCTTTGTAGCCAGCGGCCCCACACATAAACAGCGACATTATCAAGAACTCAAATAATCTATGGAGTTGATCTTTACTGTACCCATACCACTTACACACTTTGATGATGTACATTCGACTACTAGCTTTAAATAGCAGACTGCGGTCGATGTGCAGATCTCAGTTACAAGGATCGTTTTGAAAAGTAACACAAACACCACAAAGTTTTAGCGTAGCTTAATGTTCACAGTCCAATCCCCGTTATTAAGGAAGGAAACGCCGTGGTGTCTTTTATAGGTCCCTCTCCGTGGATGTAATTAACTGATTTGGAATTAAGCCTAATATTGATCTATTTGCCTCTAGACCTCACCCCCCCCCCCCCCCCCCCCCTCCTCCACAACAGGTTGAGAAATATGTTTCATGTAGACCTGATCCTGGAGCCTTTGCGGTCAATGCTTTTGACATTTCATGGAAAGTCGGAATTCTTTTTTTATGCATTCCCACTTTTCTGTATTATTCATAGAGTCCTCCATAAATACTGTACACAGTGAGGAACCAACCGTCTTATTTGTCAGTTGGCTCGGTTTTCTTTGTTCTGTCAGGGGATTATATTAAATATGCATAACCCCCACTTTTGTCAACAGTCTGAAAAGGTGAGGGCGGCTTTGATTGTTATAGGGGAGAGCAGGGCTGAAACAACACCTTATAACAATAGGAAAACAATGAAACATATTGCCCTCAACATATTCTCCAGAACATACTACCCTCGACTTAGTCTCCCATTACTTCTAAACTCTGAAAAACAAACAAACATAGGCGAAATGTCAAAATTTAATTATTATGATTATTATGATTATGATTATGAATATTACCTATTTAAGTCAATAAACATACAAATCACTGCGAAAGTTTGGCCCAATTCTTTCCTCTTCCTGTGTTACTCATGCTTAGGGTTTGTAAAAATAAAATTCAAATAAATTTAAAAATTAAAATTGACTTTGAGAAATCTTCCAAAATATATCCTTGACATTAATTGAGACTCTTCTCAATTCCATTTTTACACAGGTTGCGAAAAGAATTTAGCTAACAACGTTTGCTAGCTAAAAGTGAAAACATCACTTTTCGTTTAATCAGTCCCGCCATTATCTTTCTAGTGATGGTTTTACTTTCCCATAATACTGTCTTTTGCATTTCATTAGTTATTCGTTCACTTGTTTTCTCATAGAATAGTTCTACTAGGTCTCGTTTTAATTTTCTCATTCCTCCACCACAGCATCCTGGTATCACTCGCACTTTATATCCTTGTCGTCTTTCTCGCAACTCGAAGAACAGCTGTTGATATTTTTGGATCTTTTCACTTCTTTTTACCATTCTCCTGGACAAGCCATATCCACAATATTAATTTCTTTCTTTTTTT